>NW_025945038.1:0-109764 GCF_000764305.2 Hyalella azteca | reverse complement strand
GAGCAGGAGGAATGTGTGAGCAGTGAGTCTTGAGCAGGAGGAATGCGTGAGCAGTGAGTCTTGAGCAGGAGGAATGCGTGAGCAGTGAGTCTTGAGCAGGAGGAATGCGTGAGCAGTGAGTCTTGAGCAGGAGGAATGTGTGAGCAGTGAGTCTTGAGCAGGAGGAATGCGTGAGCAGTGAGTCTTGAGCAGGAGGAATGTGTGAGCAGTGAGTCTTGAGCAGGAGGAATGTGTGAGCAGTGAGTCTTGAGCAGGAGGAATGCGTGAGCAGTGAGTCTTGAGCAGGAGGAATGTGAGAATCGTATAACAATTTGATCGAAGATTTCACAACACCACTTTATTAAGACAATTGATCACAGCACTACAGTTATCCTTCACTATCGCAGATGTTACGTAGGTTCCAGGGCCCATACTTCCAAAACTGGCTAAGTGAACGTAAGTACTTACGATCTATTTTCTTGTCTGTGATTGGTGGATTTTGCTTGAAAAGCCGTCAATGATTGGCTGATGAACTTACGATCTCTTAACTTCTTTTGAAAGTATAGGCCCAGACCTCAGCCACGATAGATGAAATCCACGATGGTGAATCAATCGACTAATGGTTCTTATTTCAGTGTTTAAATTGTAGTTGTTTTATAAGTGTATATTGTTTTCAGTGTTTACAAATTCTTCTTATATTCCTATATTAATGATCGACCTGCGCAATGCTGTATAAATCTTACCCTTAACTAATAAACTATTCTATTCTCATCAGTAATATGATTAATTACTGATGATGCTTATCTTTAATATGATTAATTACTAATGATTCTTATCATTAATATGATTAATTACTAATGATTCCTATCATTAATATGATTAATTACTAATGATTCGTATCATTAATATTTATTGATAAACCCCGGCATAATCATCTGTTCTTCAATTGCGCACCTCTCCTAATTCAACAACAATAATAATTTTAACTAATCAGTCCACTGCAATGATTAAAAGTACTTATTCATTTTCATTTGAGTTTCAATTTACTCATCATTACAATGATTAAAAGTACTTATTCATATTCATTTTAATTTTCATTTACTCACTTCACGTGAGCTCGCGCAACTGGCACCATCACACAAGTGTCGATTCATTGCGATTCAAACCTGATAGCTAGTATATATAGCTCAACCATTACATTTCACGCTCGCTATAGATTTTTTAAATTCAGAAATTAAAATTCACAAATTACAACTTACAATATCAACGTGTTAGTCAACGCAATAACTTGCATCATAATTATATATTATACATAAATTAATGCGTGATAGCAATAATGTTAATGATAGCCTAACACATTATAGGTTGTGGTCGTCCGATACTATGATCAATAAATAAATTATGATATATGATCAATAATATGATCAATAAATATGATCAATAAATGGTACGATGTGAAGTAAAATTAGCCACAATAAATCTAGAAATGCCTTCTAGCTCTAGAAAAATGAACACGCATGAATTCATACATTAAAATTTTTGGAGGGAATAAAGAGAAATGAACATTTAGAAAAGACAAGTGTTATACTAACTTATCATTTTAATAATTGTCATGCTAGTAAGTTTATTTAGGTACAGGCATTTATTCAAATTTATAACTTAGAGTTTTTCACCATCTGACCACACTTGTGCACACTCTTGGCACCACAAATTAACTCTGATCGATGCAAAATGCAGTAATATTATAAAATATAATAAATAAATAAAATGTATAATATGATGTTTCATACGTTTGATAAGCGAACAAGTGCTCACGCGGCACTAGAAGCACTAAGCACATTACACAAATCAATAACAATCAATTTTCGTAAAAAATTTATTTGGGAAGATCATTAGGTTTTATAATGAAAGAAGTAAGAGACGGCAATGTTTAATTATGATTTTGTTTCGTAGAACGATAAGAAGTAAAGTTCATTTATGAAATTATGTGCAGAAAATTAGTAGGATACAAAAACACAATAACCTTTGCGCTAGTCATAGGATAGGATAAGGATAGGATAAGGATTAGAAAAGGATATTCATAGGAAAAGTGCGAGCCAATGCCAATTTAGGTTAAAAATTCATTAACCATAAACGCAAATGATGGAACTTAAATGAATGTTGAAGAAAAGCAAAGAAAAGCAAGAATATGCGAATGAATGGAGGGACAAAACAAAGAACTGAATGCCTCGCACGACTAGGCTATAAGGAGCTGTCGTCATGGTAACGTGATGCATCTTAAGCGCGTATCAAGGATACGCCGCACCTGCAGCAGTATACGCAACATCAGCATTTATTACGTATAAAGAAGCTCTATTGTTTCATGGAGCATTAAGTGCGTATCATGGATACGCCGCACCTGCAGCAGTATACAACATCAGTATTTATTATATATAAAGAAGCTTTATTGTTTCATAGAGCATTAAGAACGTATCATGGATACGCCGCACCTGCAGCAGTATACAACATCAGCATTTATTATATATAAAGAAGCTCTATTGTTTCATGGAGATCAGCAAAAACCTCAATTCCATATGTATTGAAGCTCATTAATTACAGGTCGTATATATTCAGTGCACATCATTGCTACGCTTCACATGTGGCCCCACAAATTAGATATCCGTTTAATGAAGCTCAATATATTATTCAGTATTTTAATGAGCATAACAAATGCGCCACACAAGTGGCATCGCATCACAGTCTTTTATTATATTACAACAAAAAAATTTTAACAAAAATTTTAATTTTAATTACAAGAAAAATTTTAATTACAACAAAAATTTTACAAAATTCATAGTAAAAATTAAACAACGCGTGTTCACTATTGATCTGTATATTTGCCGAGAGTTTTCATTACTCACGAGTAACTCGTGAAATTTATTTCAAATAAAATCAGCAAATCTTAGTAATATTGTGAAGTGAATAAATACAGGAATTGTATGAAACGTAATATCTACAGTCACAACCGCGACTTCTTTTGAGTTAATAAATAATAATAACAATAAAAGCAGACTATATTTTATTATCTATACAAGGTAAGTCTGTGCATATATATCACTGATAATTCCTGAGTTACTGCCATCTCCAATTTGTTATGCAAGTAACACAATTGACATATTCATTTACTTCAGTATTTAAATTTGTAATACGATTTGTTTCAAACTTCTTATAGGTTGATTATAAAATAGGTTTGCTCTGCTTCGTTCAAACCCTTCGACGCTTCTTCGCTTGAAGATTAAAATTTTCATTCTACTTTATAAATCAATTGATGCAACAAAACAGTTCAAGATACGAACAAACCTTAGCTTAAAATTCCGAGCACGGTCGTGCAGAATAATGGTATTTTTGATACGAATAACTCAGAAAATAGCGCAACAAACGCAAACGGTGCACTAATGTCCGACAGTATCCAATTTGGGATTAGAGCTGATACTTGCAATCTCACAATCAATTTTTTACACACTGCACGACTTTTTTAGATGAAACTAAAATAAATAAATAAATTTAGTTATTTATTTCCTGATCGCACTTCTGTATTCTGAACGTAAGATTGATTAGAAAAAAATAGCACGTGCAGTTGTTTGGCGTTATATAAACCATTTTGTTAGCATCTGTAGCCTTGCATCGACGAGTAAAAAAATTAAAATGGGTAAAATGCTTGTGGCTAGGACTATAATAAACCTTAAAACCTGCACGCACAGCGACTGCACTATCAAAAAGGAATGCTACAAAAATAGAACGACACCATAAATCAAATTCGACAAAGGAACCTACGTCTATTTTTAGTCTACGTGGAATGCATGTCGTATAATAAATGAAATAATACACGATTCTGAAATATCAGTTGTACAGACGAAATTGAATGCAGAGATATTCTGGACCCAGGTCCCTGCCGAACAAAACTCGCTAAGTGAACGTAAGAACTTACGCTCTATTTTCTTGTCTATGATTGGTGGCTTTTGCTTGAAAGGCCGTCAATGATTGGCTGATGAACTTACGATCTCTTTAACTTTTTTTGAAAGTATAGGCCCAGGTCCCTGCCGAACAAAAGACGACGTGCAAGAGCAGGATTGATGCGCCTGACAACACTGGACATCTACAAATTCGTTCCATGGTGCATCAAGAGCCCAATTCAGCCTGCAAGGTCGATGCTGAATGATGCTAAAGTATTTTGTTGAACAATAGAGCATGCAAAGACACTCAGGCCGAGTCAGATAATACACGGCCATATAATAGCCGAGAGTAACTATTTTGCTTTATTACTAACAAAAATTTTTATACTTCTTCAAAGTTCGAAGCCAATCTTATACGATCGTTCGATTTAGCATAAGACCTCCTGGCATGTTCGGTTTCCAGGCAAACAATTTCGTTTAAAGCTTACAATTCGTAACGCAATTTTGATGACATGTAATTTCTCATATTAGATTAATAAACTTCGTACCTCGATGAGTGACTGTACTCTCCCCATATTACATTAATAAACTTTATACCACGTGGGATGACAGTACCATCTATATTTCACCTACAGATGCGGTCGATCCACGGCATTGAACACGTAACGACCGCGTAAAATTCCTCGCATTGCAGCACAACATTAGAAGCAGATAGTAAAATTTAGCCGAGATTATTGGGGTTAGTGGTCCAAATAACGGAAAGTAATGCCTATGAGTTACATAAAACATCAATTCATCAAGTCTGAGCAATATGAAGTCAAGTGACTTGTTAAAGAAGTGTAGTGAAACTCACTTTGATATGATTCTGAAGTTCCTTTTCATGCTGCTCGGCCAGCTGCAGCTGCTGCTGCTGGTACTGGTGGAGAAGCAGCTGTTGCTGCACCTGCTGCTCCCTTTTCAGCTGCACCCAAAAAAAAAACACAATAATCCATAAGCATTAATGAAAAAAGTAGAAAATTTTCGGTAGCAAATTTACAAAAAAAAAAAAATGATAAGAAACCTAATTCTCGGGTGGAAGGTAATAAGTTGTTTTAGGGAATGATAAGTTAATATAAAAGCGCAGGCAACATTAAGGTACAACGTACCAGTAATATTTATAAGCTATAACGTATAATCGTATAAATATTGTAATATTGATACGAGTACGAATACGATTCCATAAGTGACCTTCGTCTGGGTTTGACAAAGGCTTCCGAGTATGTGTTCATCCATAGAAGGTCATCTTCAGCAGACGAGCGTTCAGTCAAGTCACTAGTAGCAGACGAGCGTTCAGTCATCGAGCGTTCAGTCACCTGCAGCAGACGAGCGTTCAGTCACCTGCAGCAGACGAGCGTTCAGTCACCTGCAGCAGACGAGCCGTGTAGTCGCAGGGGCTGAGGGTCGCCAGGTCAACGCCGCCCCCCGCGTCGGGGGGGCGCTGGTCCCCGTCCAGGGGCTCTGAGACGCCCCGAGGGGAAGATGACGGGGAACTGTTCACTTCTGCACAATGATCAGGGGAATGTGAGACAAATGCACACGCGAAATTTTACACTATTTTCAGCGAAAACTCTGTAGTACACGCGAAATTTTACACTATATCCAGCGAAAACTTTGTACGATTTTCTAGTTCTGTGTATAAATAAAAGATACGGAGATGATTTGCATGATGGCATAAATTAATTACTGTTGGGAAACCACGTTTTTTTAGCTACATCAACTTTTGATATTAGCGGTGGAGAAGCTACATTGCTACATTAACTTTTGATATTAGCGGTGGAGAAAATCATACCCTGGTAAGCTTGTTAAGTCTACCATAGGGCAATAATAACTTTACTTTACCTTGAATCTTCCCAATAAAAGAAAACAGGCTTTAGCTTCAAATATGAGGAAAAATATTGTTCTCCTTCTTTCAGTTTTTGCGATCCGATATTCTCTTGTGTTTGCTTGTGTTTTAGCGCATTTTCTCATTTATGGAAAAAAGGCGCTATTGTGCTCGTCATGTTCGTCCGTGACTTCACGTCACAGACGGACGAGAAATTGCGCTCTGTCTCTCACTGCAGTGAGTATACTCTGAGTTATATTTTTTCAAGTTTTCTTCATTTTCATGTGTTAAAATTAGACACCAGGTAATAATCGTAAAACCCCATATTGGCTGTACCGTCCTCCCTGGCCTACGGCTAAAAATGTATTCGGTATACAGTATAGTCAACTGAAATATCTTTACTTGGAGCTCCGACTTGACATTTATTGCATCATATTGTAAGTAAATTTAGGGTAAATAAGTAAGGGAATTCAGAGGAAAGAAGAAAGTAAATTGAGCGCTAAGAAGGAAATTGGGCGCAAAGAAGGAAATTGAGCGCAAAGAAAAGGAAATTGGGCGCAAAGAAGGAAATTGAGCGCAAAGAAAAGGAAATTGAGCGCAAAGAAGGAAATTGAGCGCAAAGAAGGAAATTGAGCGCAAAGAAGGACATTGAGCGCAAAGAATAAATATACTTAGGACTGGTATATATACATATAATCTCACGAAAGGTCGCGAATTCTCCATAAACCACAGACAGTAACTCTCGATACCATGCCGCATATATAGGACTGGTATATATAAATATTCCTACGAAATGTCGCGAATTCTCCGTAAACTACAGACAGTAACTCTCGATAGCATGCCGCTAGATACGAATAACATTGGAGACGGTTAATGCATCAGCATACAGAAGGCTAAACAGCACGCTGAGTGCGGCACTCGCCACCTGGGTTACCAGATGGCCTAAAAACGGCCAGGTTTAAGGAAAAAAGGCCAATAATTAAATATTTTTACGAGTAAATTTGTAGGTTCCGATTCAAAAATTAAATTTGCAATTTTTTTCCTACTTTTAAAATTTAATAATGAAGTACCGACATCATAAATTTTTGCCGAACAACGCAATTAAAAAAAACTAAATCGCGAACTTTGTCCGGAAAAAAGCCCCTGCAACACACCGCGGTGGGTATATAGAGCTGCACTCAACGTGTTAAAGACGATCTTCATCGCTGACGACCTTGACAAATAAGATCCGCCTCAATCTGGCCTGGGGAGCCATTATTTACTGGAGCAACTGCATGCGTCCTACACGATATATAGGTATATACAGTGTATCTTAGGTTGGAGGGAGCCATGGGCAACCGTTGACAGGGAAATTCTGGAAGTAGTTTCGTTTTTAGCGATTTTCTCATATATGGAAAAATGCAAAAATGCGCTATTATGCTAGCCATGTCCGTCCGTCCGTCCGTCTGTCTGTCCGTCCGTCTTTCCGTCCGCGACTTCACGTTTTCGTCGACGAGAAAATGCGCTCTCTGTCACTCACATACAGTGAGTACTGAGAATATCTGACTGATATTCGAGATTTTGTAGAAAAATTACATGGTATTAAAAGAGAAAGAAAAAAGAAAAGAAATGACATGGTGTAAATGGTATATTAAAAGTGTGTGAATAGCATCAATCTGCAGGTGACATGGTATAAATGATATTAAAAGAGTGTGACTATCATCAATCTGCAGAGTTTTCCTTTACTCCGGAAATATTAAGATGCGAAATAATAGGCCTCAAGAACCAGTTTATATTAGAACTTTGTCCACCAGAGCATTATACGATTTCGAACTCGGCGTCCGTGACGAGGTTCGTAGGTCTTAAATGAAGTCAATTTTGAGCCACATCTTACTAATCGCAATCGCGATCAAGTGCCCCATGTCTCTCCTGACTAACGGTCTCTCAACTCATGGCATTCTGTGGATCTTGCAGAGGTCAAAACGACCAGCCGCATACATTTGCATAAGATAAACATTAGCATAACGAACACGTGCCTTTTAAACATTTTTATTTGAAGGTTCGTCTAGCAGCAAAAGGAATTCAGAAAATTGTGGGTTCATGTTCAAATTTAGGGTTCATGTGGTGTACCCATTGACGTCTTCTCAAATACTTGCTGTAAGATTACGAAACACAAACTGTGCATGTGCATTCTGTAAAGAGTTAGATCTCGGATAATATCGAAATATGATAAAATAAAATAAAAACGCTTAAACAGTACAGAAAAATTTTATGTGTGTGTATGTTAAAAGGACAATAACTTAGTGAAACATGGACCGATAACCAGGGGCATCCAAACTATTGTGCACAATAGTTTGTGTGTGTGTATGTTTGTAGTTATTGTGTATGCGACGTCTTCGCATACAGTTTACGGTGGATGTGGCCATAAATGAATTAATTAAAAAAAAGATTATTAGTAAATTAAAATAACTGAACAACGGTGACAATATTGTTCGTTGGGGTTACGCCACATTTAGAGGAGGTCACCTTGATGAAACTCTATACTCACCTTGGAAATTAAAACAATTTTTTTTCTTTTCACGCCAGTCGATAGCAAATGAGTTCAAAATAACATTTAGATACGATTTAGGGTTCACAGAATATTTTTACAGAATAAATATAATAGATTTCTCAAAATGCTTTAAACGTGAGCTTTGGACTGAATGTTTGCGGTAGAATAGATATATAATCGTTCCATATTATATTTTCATCAGTACTCAATTCTGTAATACAAAAAATTCATCTAATCTTTGCTTAAATATTTATGTTGCAGGCTGAATAAGTACAGAGATGCATATATACCGTACATCTTAAATTCGGCTTGTCTCTACACAACGTTATTAACTCGTATCAAGATAAAAAAAAATAAATCGAAATAACTCAAAATAAAAATACTAAAAGTTATAGCGATATGACATTAACTCACCAAATCCATACATTAGAGACTACTTTCCTCTCATGACATACCACATTACAGGAACAATTAATGCCACGTGATCAAGAAACTGTTGAAACGCGTTTCTGAATTCATCATTGAAAATAGATCCGTTCAAACTCAAATAGAAAATTGCTATCTACAAGGCATTTAACACTGCACTTCCTGGCATACTTGAGCAGGACAGATACCGCGGTGCGACACTGATGTTCAGAGGACGCATACTAATGCAATGGTAGATGTAGGCCGATGTCGGCCGATCAGATTAATAAGAGTAGAGTACACAAGTGTCCAAAGGCCAGAAAATCAAAAATTATGTAAGGTTGACGTGTCCATGTCATCCTGAGGGTACAGAGTACGTAATACTTCATTGAATGAAACCTGAAATAATGGCAGGGATTTCCGACAGAAACAGATAAATCTGACTGCGATATTCGACAATCACAGAACAAAATCACATCGAATATACTAAAGAACATAAACAATGATATATTATTCAGAACCGACTTTTGGGATACACATGCATTACTCATAGCCTGCCAGCAGCAGTCGTACGCCAGTCACACACACAGGATTGATGCGTTCAACATAATGAAAACAGTTGCTAATTTTACAAAGGGTACGTCCTGATTTGCATCGCACTCAATTCCTCCGTTTGCAGTCCTCCACAAGTCGAAAAATCGATCGTAAATTTCAATAGAAGACGTCAGAAATAATGGCTCGTCGTTGACAGATGTCGATCAAGTGTCAGCGACGAAAATAGTATACCTACTCAACTGTCAGCAACGTATATAAGTCAGTGACAACCGCATTTTTCAAGCGTTTGTATTAACATCATCCGACATTATTGGTAAATCGATATATACTCTAATTTACGCATTAGATTAATGGTATTACAATCTACTAGCTTTCGCAAACACTAGAAAAAAACATTTCGGGCATGTACTTCGATTTTACTCGAAAATAATGGTGCAAAATTGCAAACATTAAGCAGTCGAATTCTAAAGGCTGAATGCCATTAAAATGCATTGCCTCCCCTAGTGGAGATGGCAGCAACAAACGCTGTTGTAAGATTTACCTGGACATGATATGGTGCATGTAGGTGATAAGGAAACAGTTGTCAAAATAAAGGAGCTGCATCGGCTGTTACACAAAATACAGATCTTGACGTCTCGAGCAGCTGAGCCATCGAACCTGTTGTCTACTGAACATTATATACTGTATAGTCATGCATTCAGATACGACTAGCACCAACAACGGTAAATGTATCTGTAGACAATAGGTTGACCTGAGAACTCTCGTTACCAGGCTTATATGGTATAAAAAGCATTGACGACGAGTTATGTACCTGTAGAAAATGTGTTGCTTGCATGAATCACTTCGCTTGTGCCTTGTATCGTTATGCTTGGTAACAACTTGCAAAAATTCGACGAAAATTCAAATGATCGAACCAAATGAAAATTGGACAGAAACAATAGTCTATTCCATAGTATTCATAACATTTCACCATAGGAGATAGCATTGTACAAATCATGCAACAATATTCCACCGAATTTGGCATTTACAACAAAATTGGCATATGTTTATATTACACAAGATAATTAAGATCATTCCTCGCACATATATACCGGTATAACAGCTTTAAAACACACACAATACTATCAACGAACTGCTGTTTTGTATTTTATTCATATTTTAACAGTTATGATCAACGTATGCATTAAAATCTACGGAAAAACTCAAGAGTGGCCAGTTTCGTTGCATAATGCACGTCGAAATTGTTAACCAATAACTAGAATCTTCATCTGGAAGTTCAACATAGGCTAAAATGCTTATTGTTCAAATATACGGCGGCCATCTTTATGAGAGCCTCAAGTAAAAGAACGAGCAATAAATGAAACACCCAGAGCTCGCTAGACACCGTTGCACTCTCAGGTATGCCACGAGGGGGCAAGATTAAGCATAATATCCATGCAGGGCAGAGCACGCCACTAAAAAACGGCAACCAGCGAGCACTTAATTGGTCTTGTATCTATGGTTACTTCGGCATTAGAAAATGGCACCTGCATCATGTTTCGGCGAATGAAAGTCGTTAAGTAAATATTATTTGTCCATCAAAAGATAAGGTGCATTTATTAGCATGCCGGGGTTAAATCAATGTAAAAGGAATTTCCCGTTTATACGCCTGCCTCGATCCTGAGTGACGTCAGCACCATTTTAGCGTACATGAGATGCCTCGACTACGGATGTCATTGGTAAACACAACACGACATGAGACATGTAGCAACCAACAAGAGCAGCTACACACATCGGCATGTGACAAAAGATGCATCATTGTAATTTGTTATTCGAGCAGCTCATACACATCTTAAAAACTTTAGGTGTATTTACAGTACTTAGCCCGTTGGCACAACAGCGGCAGCACCTGCAGCAGCACTAGCAGCAACAGCACCATCACCAGCATCAGCAGAACCACCATCACCAGCATCAGCAGAACCCCCCATCACCAGCATCAGCAGAACCACCAGCACCAGCATCAGCAGAACCACCAGCACCAGCATCAGCAGGACCCCCCATCACCAGCATCAGCAGAAGCAACAGCATCAGCAGAACCACCAGCATCGGCACCATCACCAGCAGAACCACCAGCATCAGCACCATCACCAGCAGCAGCACCAGCACCAGCAGCAGCACCAGCACCAACAGCAGCGGTTCGCCGTCCGCGACGCAATTTGAAGGTTGCCGGGTCATCATTAAATACCAGGAGTCAGCTTGACGCATGCAGACCGCAAATAAATATGAGAAACGTAAGCATGACGTTACGATGACGTCTTTTCATAGGAAAATAACCGAAAACATTTCTATTTCAGTTCTGCTGACTTATGAACACTAACAAGTCTCTAAAAAAGCTTTATCACGAAAAATATTCACTTAAAACGCCCTATCTCTAGAGCAAGTTGGGTGTACTTATTTAGTCAGCTGGCAATAGGGCAGAACCAAGCATTGTAATTCCACGAGCAAATGCATCAACCAATCACAATTCAGAGTTCAAACTAAGTCAACCAATAAGATTAATGTAACCCGAGCTCACAATTGCGTAAGTCCTCTTGCAGCACGTGGACGGAGTGGGCGTGGGTTCATGCAGTACAAAAGCATGAGGTAAAAATAGCTGTGAATCAAGTTCGTATTAAATTCTATGCTGATATAAATGAACATAGATAAAGATCGAAGTTACTTTTGGAATTTAATTTAGAGCATTCTGCGCTTACAAGAAAACCCTTTGGTCACTCTAGGTCATGTGGACGTGTAATTTTTTTTTTATTTTGACGAGATTCAGCACAAGTTGATTTTACTAATGAACTGGAAGGGAGATCTGTCTTCTGTTCTTATAAACTATTTAAATAGCTTCGACAATTTGCATTCGCTTCACTGAATTAATAATACGGGATGCAATAAAAAAATAGCATGCGATCAAAAATGTTTTGGTATCACATGACATATTTGTACTCACCTTTTTTGACCACCGTATTGCTAATAGAGTTGATTTCCATCACTTGGGCAGGTGTTTGGAAACCTGTAACAGAGAAATTTAAAGGTTAATCAGGTAGCTTATTAGCGTACATCTTGTACACCGAAAATGCGATGTGTACCAATTAAACATAGATGTAACCCTAGCATATTTATTGAATTGAATGAAATATAATTCGCGCTGCGCAAAGAATTCCCATTGTGAACTTAATTGTTAACTGGACAAGCGCGCATATGAGTCAAAATATTGTTTGATGTGCAAACGAGGAAAATTTATAAGTAGAAAAATTCAGCTAGTCACTACGCAACTACTGATCACAGAAAGGCATGTAACTAAATAGTATTTAAATCGAATTTAATGCCTGCTGTAAGGTCACTCGAGGTAAACTTACGGACTGCTTGAAAGCCAGCGCGATATTTTTGCCTACAGTTCATTTAATCAGAACCGATGCTGCGCGAAGGCGTCGATAACCCAGGCTATTAAGTCGTCAAATATTTTGTCGTACATGCACTAATGTAACACCAATAAAATACTAACACCAATGTACGTTAACTATCACTTATTTCGTCTATATTCCTGGCAAGGTGTGTCCATACTCTACCCATGTCGCCAACCCCAGCATTTCTTCTTATCAAGGCAACTTAGATTAGCAGTTGATCACCAAAATTTGGCTGACAAACTGTGGCCGAAATACGACCAAAATTTCAATAAAAATTCACATGATGTCAGCTTGAAGGTTATTATGATGTCGTCAATGTGCGGATTCCCCGAAATGTTTCAGGTATTTTCGAAGATAACTCTGTTGATGATGCAAGAATAGCTACAGGAAATGTCGAAATTGTTATCTCGGCCGGTTTGACGCGAGATAACAGATAGGAATAACACGACTGTACTAGAATATCGTCACAGACGCTGTAAATGGATGTCCGGAGCAACGGATAACGGACTATGTAATCTCTGAATAGAGAAATATTGACATACGACGCATTCTAGTAAAGATGCTTTTCAATCACCAGNGGACAGAGCACACCTGGGCAGGTACTCAGAAGCTAATTAGCGCTGATACGCGGCTGGCGATATCGTCTCTAAAGCGGACATTTCTGCTCTATCGCTGCTCTGTCGCGTCTCTACGTCGGCTCTGCAGCCGGCGACGGCCTACTCTATTCCCTGCCCTAAATTTTAACTGGGTCAATCATCAAGAGAAATAATAAACACATATTTATGATGCCGTATTTAAAAAAATCAATATTTGTAGTACATATATACGGGAACACTTGTAAGTAAAACTTGTTTTAAAAATACAAGCAGCTTAAAAATAAAAGTTGATACGATCATGTCTTCTTGCATTGAGTCTATATGAATGTTATGCAACGTGCTGTGATCGTCAGCACTTATATATGCCTTAGTTGCGCTCAAGCTTTCGAATTCTATTAGCTTTGAAACATACTATATAGACAATTAGAAATTCATAGAAGTTAAAGAATGAAATATTTATATATATATATATATCTGAGAAAACCCTTCGAACTTCAATCAATTTCTAGGAGAAATTGATACACCTTTCCCTGTGCTGATCTCAATTTAATTAAAATATTATAATCATACTATAATACAGAAATTTTAAGCGTTGTTTCCTTATCAGAGAAATAGGAACAAGATAATCTTATCAAGGCAACTTAGATTAGCAGTTGATCACCAAAATTTAACTGACAAACTGTGGCCGAAATACGGCCAAAATTTCAATAAAAATTCACATGTCAGCTTGAAGGTTATTATGATGTCGTCAATGTGCGGATTCCCCGAAATGTTTCAGGTATTTTCGAAGATAACTCTGTTGATGATGCAAGAATAGCTACAGGAAATGTCGAAATTGTTATCTCGGCCGGTTTGACGCGAGATAACAGATAGGAATAACACGACTGTACTAGAATATCGTCACAGACGCTGTAAATGGATGTCCGGAGCAACGGATAACGGACTATGTAATCTCTGAATAGAGAAATATTGACATACGACGCATTCTAGTAAAGATGCTTTTCAATCACCAGGAGAAATAATAAACACATTTTATATGAAGGCCGTATTTAAAAATTAATATTTGTAGTGCATATATACGGAACACTTATACAGTAAAACTTGTTTTAAAAATACAAGCAGCGTAAAAATAAAAGTTGAACTTTATACGATCACTTATATGTATATGCCTTAGTTTCGCTCAAGCTTTCGTATTCTGTTAGCTTTGAAACATACTATCGAACTTCAATCAATTTCTGGCAGAAATTTATACATCTTTCCCCGTGCTGATCTCAATTTAATTAAAATTATTATAATCATACTATAATACAGAAATTTTAAGCGTTGTTTCCTTATCAGAGAAATAGGAACAAGATAAAATTTCTCAACGCCCACTCATGCATTCTCTTATTTACAAACAGAAACAAATATGTGCAGTACATACGAAGTATTTGCATGTACAATTATACATGAGGTAAGGTCTTGTCCTACAAGGGAAAATATGACAAGGAAGAAATATTCCCCAAAATGCGAGACAACTTCTAATGCCTAAATGACATGAAGCTAAAACACTAACTGCGATCCCAGACGAACAAGTAAATGTCATTTTTNCGTTCAATGCCTTGGCGAAAGAGCTAAGAGGGGGGCGAGGAGTTCACCCCTGGGGCATTCATTAGACGATTGGATGTGTTTTATAGCCCGATCCCGTATTGTCCGTTTATTCATCACTACCCTCAGCAAGTAGCAAGCAACTGCATTTAACAACAGCATTGCTGAAACGAGGGCAGATGCACGTTGGTCAAGTTCAAGTTCAATGTTACCTTCCGGCCTCGCAATGGCGACCTGCCTATACACGGCTTTAGGGCGGTTGACAACGAAGTCGGCCCATCAGCGTGCCCATGGTTGAGGACGTCCAGAAGTTGGCATAATGATGTAAGGATTGAGGATGGTACTGCACAGCGAACTGCTTGAAATTGAACCACCGAAATCAATTCAATTCACTCGCCACAATTGAACCAGCAAAAATTGAACCACCTGAAGCCCAACTGTAAATCGATGACGCTTTATTAATATTCTACGACGCAGTTATCATGGCGTCTGATTCAAACGAACTTCGAAGGTACGTTACACATAAGTTTAATTGCAAGCAAAAAATTAGTAAGTACGATAAAAATGAGCACGGGTGAAAATGAATAAACACTAGATTCATAGGCTCTACGTAATAGTTCCGTCTTTAGGCGTAGACGAAACACCTGCAACGAAGGAGCCGATTTTACGAGAGCCGGTAGACTGTTCCAGGTTCTGGAGGCAACGACTGGGAACGCTCTGTCGCCGACGCAAGATAGACGTGTAGATGGTACGACGACGAAGTTCGCAGTTGATGACGAACGCAGTCGTCTTCTAGAAGGCAGATCCGACACGCGCTGCAGACATATATAATTCCGTGAGATAAAGAGGCGCCAGACCGTGAGGACCTTGGAACGTCAGAACACCGACCTTGAAATGCGTGCGCTGCTGCATGCGCAGCCAGTTAAAATCGGCGTCACGTGGTTGAATTTTCGTTTATTGCACATGAGTCGCGCAGGAGCTTACATTACGGATTTCAGTAATGTCCATAGAGTGTGGCATTATCATAGTCCAATCTGGTCAGATAAAGCGCCACCACAAGGGCCTCGAGGACAGGCCCCGAGAGACAGCGGCTGACGCTACGTATTCGTCGCAGACCACCGAAAAAGCGGTGATGACTTTGGCAATCTGATTTTTAATAAAAAGTTCTGAGTCCAGCAGAATGCCGAGGCTGCGAACCGAAGACGCAGGCATGATGAACACGTGCCCACGCGAACTTAGTTGGCCGGAAGCTGATGCTGGCGCCGAGCAGTCGCAAACAAAATTAAGTCGGTTTTTAATGCATTGAGCTGGAGCCTGTTGGAGAGCACCCAGTCTGAGACGGCGTCCATGCAGACAGACATCCAGCCCTGCAACGCTGCAGTGTCAGCCGGTGCCCAGTAACCATAAATTCTATGTCGTCGGCGAATAAATGCGGATTCAAACAATGTTAATCAATTATTTGCAATACGTCCACAGTATATAACAGGAAAAGGATCGGGACGAGGTCTGATCCCATTTATACGCCGCAAGTGAACAACGCCGTAGAAGAAGAGTTCCCGCGTCGAACGCATTGGAAGCTATTGCTGAAATAGGACTCGAACCACCGCAGCACTGTGCCGCGCAGGCCGAATGATAGTACCGTACGTCAAGTAGACGCAATAAAGTGGGGTGGTTGATCGTGTCTAATGCGGCCAACAGGTTGAGTAGAGCTAGTGCCACAATGTCGCCGCGGTCTACTGCTCGCAAATGACATGAATGACATGTCTGTATGCATCTGCAGCACAGCGGTTTCCGTCGAGTGGAGATGGCGGTATGCAGACAGGAGGCGAGGCATGAGACCGGACTGCTGAAGATGGTTGTTCAGCTGTTGGGCCACAACGCGTCAAGGTTTGATTTTTTCAGTAGAAGAATCATGTAAGCCGATTTGAAGTTCTCTGGAACAACACGTCAGTGAGGCAGCGTTTGACAAGTTCGACCAAAAAAGGTGCTAGGTTGATGGCATTCTCCTTTAGTAATGACGTCGGCAGCGGATCGCTGGCACACTTCTTATTAGGCAGCGCGCGCAATGCAGGGATGATATCGTTAGTTGCTGTGACGCAAGTGAATTCTTGGAGCAAGCAGTCGAAGTCAAACGGGCACGGCCCAAACGTTGCCGACGGAGCATCAAACTGACGACGCTCGCACAGCAGAAATTTTGTTTTCAAAAACCGCATGGAATTCCTCCACGTTTACGTCACCCGAAAGATCTGTATGACCTCTTCACATTAGTTTACCCAGCGAACGCCACAGCGCTCGAGGATCGCAGCGTTGCGCGTTGACTCTCTGGCGTCAAATGACTCTTTTTAGATCGAAGGAAGTCGACGTAATTGCACCGCGCATCTCACCAGGTGGAGGCCACATCAGCAGGATTACTGCGTCTGTTCGCTCGATAGAGGATGTGTTTGGAGCTGTTGAACTCCCCGCTTCGAGACCCGACATTCATCGTCGAACCATGGGTCGGAGACTTTTTGGGGTACCCGAACTGTGCGAGCAGGAATGAGGTTATCGAGTGCACATGTCAGTTCAGTATCATAGAGTTGCACTAGGCTGTTCAGTAATAGCGGCGTCAACAATGAGTCAGGCCGACATAGTCGGGACGACTGCAGCTTTTCGCGTAAGACATCGCCGTTGAGACCACGCCCCGGACGACAGGAAACGGTTTTGTACGGTGGCACCGGTCGCTCTGCTGGCACCGTCCACTGAAGTAGTCGATGGTCGGATATTGCGATCTCGATGATGTCGACTGGCTGAATTTGAAGGTCATCATTTGTGATGACAATGTCCAGCAGTCCGCCCATGTCATGCGTCGGCAAGGTCACGTTACAAACCATGTTGAAGGTGGACAGCAGGTCGTTCAGCTGACGCGCCGATGGGTCGTCGACGCGATCCAGTCGAACGTTTAAATCGCCAGTGATAAGGACATGATCAGGGAAAATCACAAGTCTGGTGAAGACATCGACCACAGCGACCGATCCAGAACACTAGACGGTGAGTCAATAATGGAAAAGTGCACGCCCTGTTGGCGGCGGTAGCTACTCCATTGCAACAATTCGTCGTAGGACGTCGGGTTGCATGCGGGGCTGCGCGCGCGCGACTACCTGGAGTCCTTCAGCGCGAAGACGTGCGATGTAAACCGAGTCAGCGTCGTGCCAAGTCTCGGTCAGGAAGATCAGATAATTGCTTACAAAGCATTCGAGGTTTAAAAACAATAGAGATTGTGATTAAGAAGTTTTCCGTCGATTAATTGAAACTCGAATTACAATCATTCAAAATTCAAATGCTTTAAAGCAAGTCGATATTTAAACTTTGCCCTACCGACATCATGCGAAGGAAATTAGACTAATAAATTACAAGAAAGAGGCAAATTACGTAGCATGAGGAACGATACGAAATATTTTCATTTATTATTCAGAATTAAATTCGACACCTGAACCAACTCGTGTATCGAGGACAGCATTTTAGATCAATGGTATCCACAGTGTTGAGAGTTTCAACATTCACATGCAGCCGGTGTACAGAACTAATTAAGATTTGTTCATTGTTATAACGTCGTTTTTGACGACTAAAATAAGATTAAGATGAATAAGAGAAGACTGCGATGTTTTGAACAAATGCATGAAAAATATGACCTTCAAAACACAATTTAGTTTAAGAATTCAAACCAGCTGGCATATATCATACAAAACATTAAAGACAAACAAAATACAAACTCAACGAGAATTGAAGCCAAAGTCAAAATATCAAATGATTTCGATGAGCTACAACTATTTAAGTGTAATGCTTATCTTTTCGACTTTTAGGAATAATCTTTAATAGGGCTCACACATTGAAATCCAGTTTTCAGCATCTACATTGTCATGTCACTCAGTATATATAACGTGACGATACAACACGATATTCAGAGTGATATTAAAGAAGGCGTGGGTAAAAATGAAATAAATCGTATATTTGGTAAGGGAAACGACACGTTACATGCAGAGCCGCCCCAGAGCAGGCGTTGGGCAGGTTTGAGCAGGCGGTGCTCAGTAAGGGCTGCGTGACGGCAGGACAGAGCACACCTGGGCAGGTACTCAGAAGCTAATTAGCGCAGATACGCGGCTGGCGATATCGTCTCTAAAGCGGACATTTCTGCTCTATCGCGACACTGTCGCGTCTCTACGTCGGCTCTGCAGCCGGCGACGGCCTGCTCTATTCCCTGCCCTAAATTTTAACTGGGAGGCAAAACGCGAGATTTTTCCTGTTGCTTCGGAGCAAGAACAATGCTTATCTTCATATAGAGACGTAAGAAGTCTTTTTCTTTGTTCATAACGAAATATTTAGGAATACATGGTGAGCTACATGCGTATGCTTTGTTTTAATATGAACTACAGTGTTATTTTGCACACCATGTAGGCTCCGATTCTTTATTGTACAGTCAAAATATTATATATGGTCAGTTATGTGATAGTAATTGATAGATTTAAGTTATTAAGAGCATTTGCAAAAATTACAAGGAAATAGTTATCGACTATACGAGCAGTGAACAAGTCTTCACAATTTAGGCTACATTTTATAACTGCAGAGCTGCATCAGTGCAAAGAACAACGCCTGTAATTACGAGAGCACACTGTTTGAAAAAAACGTAATAAAATGGTATCAGGAAAATGGAATTATAATAATAATTTCAGTGGCCGACCGGCCCGTGAAATAAAAACATCGCGTCGCTGTTTTTCCTCCATTTAACACAAGAAACCGTACCACAAATAAAAAAACAAACGGTTTATTTTAACGGAGCAGCCGGCCACTATATAGAACGCCAGTCAGACCGTTTTTTAACCGTTATTTCGAACAGTGCAGAAATCAAACATGTATCGACATGTTTTTTTTTCAAGAAAAACGCACATATAAATATCTGTAAACATTATAAGTATTTATTTATAATGCACTTCACCTGCCGAACCGATACACTTAATCGAGGGGTTTCAAGATATATTATTGAGAAGCAGCAGAAATAGCCTGCAGTAGTAATTAACTCGATCGGCAGTAAGAGTGTGACTAGGGTTTGTCAACAATTAACAACAATTAAACAATGAAAACTGACAAAACAATCACAATAAGAATATTAAATAAGTACTATCAGTCAATCAATTCTCCACCGCGGATTTCACCTATCACGTCCTAGACTTGGGGTTACCGCACTGCCGTTCATGGACACCTGCAGCGTAAAAAACCTGTCCATCCGCAATATCGGGTACATTTTCCTCAACGGAAAACCTGCCTCAACCCAAATCTGAAACATGGATATCCTCCTTTCCAGTAAAAATATCCATCAATGGCTTATATTTAACATAAGTGGCTCATGTTTAATATTATAACAACACCAAGGGCTCATAATCAACATCGCAATGTTCAACTTCCGAGGCGAGGTTAAGTATATAATTGCATAAATAACAATAATAATAATAGCGGTTTCAGCGTTAGTAGGCCGTAGGCCTGTCGCCGATTCTTAACATCGCAGAACATTCACAGCATTTTGTGGTCTCGAACTCGCAACGCACTGTTACAATTCTGCTGTGCTTAACCGTCCGGCCTCCTCGCCGATTCTGACCAGAAACTGGCGCACAGAGCTGGGATCGAACCCGCGACTCTCTGCTCCAATCTTGGTACTCTGAACTTTAACCACTGGGCCACATACATGAAAGCGATTTCAAGTATACGCGTATTGACACCGGGGGACGACTGCAGTCCTACGGACTAAACAACTATATTATTTCTGGTCTGTTTCATTTCTATTCCGCGTAACCCATTTTTGTAGCCTAAAATTTGCATGGAAATTTGTATTCGTTGAAGTAAAAAAATTGTTTGAGGTCTTGATAAGTAATTCCTTTATTTGTATGGTAAACCAGTTAAAAATCGAAACGAACTCACGTGTACGTGAGGCACGCTAACAGGCATCATAAATAAATCAAATGTGCGATTACAATATCTTTTATCCAGAAAAAATTGCATGCCCGAAAATCCAGTATGAGAAAACTGCACGAGACACAAAAATCAACTTAAATTGTAACACGTCATCCGCTGAAACTCACTTTTGCACACAACCGTATATTACTTTTAATGGGCCAATTCTGCACGATTTTGGCTTTAAATATGAATTGTCTCACTGCTAGACGTTTAGAATATTTTGAACACGATGCATTTTAAGGAATTATCAGTGGCTCATAACCAACATATCATACACTAATACGTTATAAATTTGCTTATAGTTCCGCTTATGTAGACTAAAGAATACATAGTAGCTCACTGAAAATTCGACGTTTTACAGGAAATTTGTGTTCAAAATAAACAAATCTTTCAAAATATTAAAAAATGACTTTGCGAATAAACAGGATATTTTTCTGGATTACAATGCAGCCCTAGGTGCACTAAAATGTAATAAGCATTTAGATGAGTTTTTTCAAATATTCTCAAAACTAGAATGATACGTACTCAGAAACGCTAGAATCCTGCTAAAATTTTCCGAATTTAGAAATTCTAAACACTGAATTTTACTGTAACTCTTGTGAACTTCGTTTACTAAAGGTTTTTTTCGGTTATATGTTAGGTATGTACACGGAACGTTACTTCTGTATTTTATAATGAAATCAAGTTGAAATTGGAGCTTGACCTTAAAATATAGTCCAAAATATTTTAGGAAATTATTTTTTGTCAAATTTAGATATTCTTTTAAGGCAACAATGAGGAACAATGCTACAATAAACTATGACAAAACATAAGATATCAATGGCCCGAACTATTGTCCGAACAAAACAATAAACTAAGCGAAACGAGGGAAAGTGTACAAAGCGAATAACCACAAGAGGACCAACACTAAAATCGCTTGTGCGTACTCAGCATAACCAACTAAAGAGGCAGTCAATTCTACGCACCCTATCCAGCCAGCGGAAGCTGTACACTTGCCAGGAAATACGTTAACCTCATCCTCAGATTCGTTAACAGCGAATTGAACTTTCGCTTTCATGCCTTTCACATCGAAGATATTTCACAGAGTTAATTTCAACGCAGAGCTCATGCAATATTTGAGTCGAGTGTTCTATTAGTCTCGGTGACTTTTAATGACCGATCTGTTATATAAACACGCAACTTATGCCTAGACATGCAAGCTAGTCAGTACTCGCGCGGTTTCATTGACTCAAAAAAATTTCTTTTAATGCAATGCAGACATACGGCGGCGCACCCGGCAGAAACATTAATTGATAATTGAGGAGAATAGAGTCAATGCTCGGGAGACATGGCGAGTGGCTTGCAGCTGCACTGGAATCTATTTAAATGATATCGTGACAGAGGCGGCGACCCATCGTGGCCTGGGACTGCTACGTACCAAACAAATACTAAGGAAACTAAGGAACTAAAGCCTTCATCCACCTCACCATAGATTAGCTGGTATATAACCGAAGTAGTGGATGCAATGCGAACAATTAAATCAACGCAACGCTGCGATTGAAATATTATCAAAAGAAATCATCGATATTATCAACACGCAACGAATTCTCACGAGACATCAACGTTATGATTGAGACGCAAAGAACTCCGAAGAGACATCGATCAACACAATGATTGGCACCTAAAGAATTCTCAAAAAAAACATTTCTAGATTTTATCTGTAAGGTTTCACAACGTTTTAATTTCATGTAATAGGTATGTACAAGTTTAAACGATATTTCCAGCACCCCACAGAACGTTTACTTCTCTATCGCCCAATATATGGCTGGGGGCATTTTTGTGCACTGTGGAAGACGATCGCTCACAACTCGCTATCACAATATCTTTACTTTGTACCAACTGTAAAAATGTTTACATTACTAATATTACTTACCAATTAAAATGTATATTTATGCATTCAGTCACTTGTTACACGCTCTAATTTCGCAGAGAAGAGTCACATGTGGACAGCTCAATACCTTGACAAGGTCGAAAGTGAACGAGCAGAGAACAATAGTACAGTTGTACACTACCAGGCAGCAGTGCTGCAGTAAAAGAGCTGAGGCACGAAGAAGGCACTGCAAAATAAATGAACTGTGCTGCAGTACAAGAGCTGAGGCACGAAGAAGGCACTGCAAAATAAATGAACTGTGCTGCAGTACAAGAGCTGAGGCACGAAGAAGGCACTGCAAAATATATGAACTGTGCTGCAGTACAAGAGGCACAAATTAAGGAGGCCCAGCAGCAAGAGAAAGTAGTGCTGCGATGCTAAAGCTAAGGTACGAATAAATATAGGCAGTATTAACGAGAATTGCCGGAGTATACGAAGCTACGAGAGCCACGGTATATAACAGAGAGCACTCGCATTAGCTGGTATCAGGGCAGCATAGCTAAAGTTATAGTGAATAGCACCTCAGTATAAGAGAACAGCACCGCGACGGTACATACATATATGTCAGGAAGCGTTCAAAACGGGGTATATGTTTAAAATGGATCGAATAGGATAATTGTACATATTGTTTACTTATGTCAACTGATTTGAGGGTCCAATATCATAGTCGCAGATGAACTTAAGAGACAAACATAAAAATTACAACTTCTTAATTAATAAATATTTTTGAACTTTAGGAAATACGATTCAACGAATGAATAAAACGTACTAATTTACGCAACTATACAACATAAATTTTATTCGTGGTGATACTCTATTTATCAGTGAGATTACAGCAAAGAATTTCGCATTTCATAGAGGCCTGTAAACAGGACACGTACATTTATTCAGAATAATTCCTGGAAAGTAAAGAGGCGACTTGTAGCCTGTCTGCATGTAGCCGCATTGAAGCGCCTAAAGTTCAGGTGTAACGTAATGCAATGCAGCTTTAGAGTCTCTGTCTCGCATAACTGTATGCGTACACTGGTTGCATACCTAACTGATTATTGGACATGCGGATAAAACGTGGTACTGTGTCTGTGTTTGAAGCAATAAACTACTTTAATCATAATACAGACTAATAGTAATACAAGCTGTTTTCTAAGTTCGGCGAGCTCGATTGTAATGAAGATTAGATGTGTTGAAAATTTTGTATTTTTTTCCGCGAAATAACAGAAATGGTTCGTTTTGTGAAGCACCTCTTTGAGAATCCTTTGACTCGTCATTGGTGCAGGTATACGCTAGTATTCCATCAGTTCTTTTTGGTAAGTCTGCTGCATTTGTATCTGTGTCCATATTTGACAATCATGCAAAGAGTAACAACATTGATTATAATAATGACGAACGTCTCGAAGAATTTGCTTTATCATAGTTCCTAACTTCCTACCGTACCGACTACCGTGTTGTTTACAAAAAATACATCTGCGTTAATACTAAGTCAAATGTTCATCATTTGGAGCCGTGTTGCACTTCCAATCATGTCTACGGGCAATATTTTATAACTAAAATACAAAATAACTTACTTATTGCAAATAGCTCAAATTGTTACTTACCGACAAAAAGAGGCATTAACAGACTTGATGTTAAGGAGGCAACAATATAGGATCCTAATCTATAGCACCTAAGATAGCACGATCCACGCCAAATCGCCGTCTAGTTGCACTTGCATCAGTTGCATGCTCATGAATTCTTGCACACAATCAAGCGGAGTGATTTGGTAAAACGTATTCACAGCTCATGTAATACATTATTTATAGCAGTTGGAACTAACTGAGAACTGAACATCACTTGAGCTCATGTATACCAGCTATCAGTACACGGAAGATCCAAGTGAGAGCTTGCACAACACACAACCACCCACCGCTGTCTCAGCTAACCAACTGCCAACTCTGGCCAAAGTGGCAATATGCAAGCCACAGAGAGTGTCATGTAATCCATGTTGCCACGGTAAAAGTTTTTTCAATCATGTCTGCTAAAGTTAAAAAGCGATAATGCTTGTTGAGTTCGGTAGATCGATTATGTTTAGGTTCAATCTCGGGAAGAATACTGAATTCATACTGTCTGAATTCATCATCGGAATGTATTTATAATTATACTGTTATACAAGAAATAACTATAATGTCAACAATAAGTAACTTACAATTCGTAAAACGACAATAAAGATCAGCACACATTTCTCGAAGAAAATTATCCATATTAATTGTCGTGCAATTTATTTAATATAATTCCATCAGGCCTCATTAGTATTAAAAAATTGAGTAACATGTAGAGAGAACATGGAAAGGTCGCAGAAACTACGAATAAATTCGTTTACCACATAAAAGAAGACGAATGAAAATGTTCGCCTAATATGTTCAAAATAAGTATTTTGATTTTTTTAGTCGACTGGCCGCAGTAAAAAATAAATTCATTACTTCGTCTTGAATTACCCAATATTCCATCCATAATTATTAAGAAATAACTGATTGTCATTTAATAAAACTAATTATTCAAAGCGGGTTATCACGTATAATTAAGAAGAGAAATGAATATGCGAGGAGATAAACCGTATGGTGAAATACAGTCCTTAAGTCCAAGGTCAGCGTCGTGCATTTGGCAGCAACTTTCTCTTCGTCTATAAATAGACTGCTGCAATGTAAACAAGATCGCCGACAATGATAATTAAATGATACAATAGTTCATGTATTGGGAAATGTAGACTACATCTAAGTTAATTCCGAGAATGAAAATCATAGGATTGAATAAACAATTCGCCAGAAAGTAGAGATGCCGAAACCTTGGGCCTTCTTTTTCAGTTGCTGCAGGTCTCTTTAACGCAGGTGCATTTGCCCAGAGCTAGACGAGAGAGCTGGCAGAAGCGGTAATCATTTTGTCTCTGCAAACACTTCGTTAATCTCTCTGTAAGTCAAACACGGGTAGACGACTTCAGAACATTGTTTTTAATTTATTAACGAAAATTCTTTGATTTGTGACTTTGTCATTGCACTCGTTCGAAAAACTGCTACTATATGTTAGCTGCTTTTTGGACGACGTAGACGCGGTTCAATAAAAATCGTTGCAATTCATGAAAGAAAATATAAATTTTGAGTTATCATTTTTACCAATGATAGTACCGGAATAAATAATTCCGCTGTTTTGAAAACTGCACGCCTCGCACAAATAATTAGAATTTTTTCAATTATACTTAATGGCTTAATCAATTATTTCATGTGTGAAGGAATCACGTCACTCAAGTTTTCAGTGTTAAAGAGCGCCTCCTTGCCAGAAACTTGGCTTGTTTCAGTTTGGCCGCGCGGCAGACACTCCATATTGACTGGTGAGCCGCGACCTTTGCGTGCTGGCCTCGAGTGCACACCGCAAACATGTCGGCAGACTTGGACATATAATGAGCCTAGCATTACATATTAGTTTTATTGACAATATTTCCTAATTACTGAGGAAAATATTCGCCGAAAACTCTATCACAGATCAACCAATAATAAAGTTATCACTGGAATTAATTTTTGGACGTTAAGTTGCTATATTTTTTGCGTTCCTATATGAATTCGCTAATTCAAGAGTTCAGATTAGTTCTATAATCATATAGGGAGAATTTTGCACAGCAAGGATCTAGTCGAGCTGCTCATGACTCATCGATGCGAATGTACAATAATTTGAGCTTAAAATAAGTTCTTGTAATAGAAACTAAGTTCACTATTCAGTGAACAATCGAAATAATTCCATTGGAAAATGGCCGTCAAGTTTAAAGTTTGTGATTTACTCGGTGAATAACCGTGCATGGACGTCAATTGTAGAATGACCTTCTCTAGGAAGCCAATGGTATCGATTACCAATTAAAGAGCGGTATAACCTCCCTGAACTGCATGTGGTAACGATTACCTAATGAAAAATACCACATGACTTCCCTGAACTGCATGTGGTAACGATTACCATATGAAAAATACCATGACTTCTCTGAACTGCATGTGGTAACGATTACCAAATGAAGATTACCACATGACTTCCCAGAACTGCATGTGGCAGCGATTACCATATGAAAAATACCATGGCTTCTCTGAACTGCATGTAGCATGGTTAATTACAATAAATTTAGATCGACATTTAATGAACAGCGTGTCACATCGACACGTGGATCAAAGGATGGCAAATATACCATAAATCTAATTAATTTCAAACGACTAATATTAGCACCATTTCTTCAAACTGGGTGTCAATAAATATTCTAATATACTACGTGTTACGTTCTATAAAAGAACAAAATATTGTCTAGAAGATATCATAACTATCACCGAACTCTCAGATCAAGATTGCTTTTTACTCCCAACAAGAGAAGCAAGAATGTAGGGACTCATGAATGAAGATGCTTGCGGTTGAGTATAATTTAGGCTCACTTGGCAAGGGCAGAATGTTTGGCTGCCAGTGGCAATGAGTCGAGCCTATTAGTCTCGTGCCGACGTAGTTAGTTCTTATGGTGTGGCTTGGTGGCTTCCATGTGGCACTGCAACACGCTTACCTTCATTTTATTAATACGCCATGTGGCATCACGCCACACGCACCGTATACCTTCAAATTGTTAATACGCCATGTGGCATCACGCCACACGCTGATGTTCCTCCACACTATTAATACGCCATGTGGCATCCCGCCACACGCGGATGTTCCTCCACAATATATTAATACGCCATGTGGCATCACGCCACACGCGGATGTTCCTCCACACCATTAATACGCCATGTGGCATCACGTACACTATTAATACGCCATGTGGCATCACGCCACACGCGGATGTTCCTCCACACTATTAATCCGCCATGTGGCATCACGCCACACGCGGATGTTCCCCCACACTATTAATACGCCTCGCACCTGCGCACCTTTAGCGCCTGCCTTTGTCCCGCTGCTGCATGCATCAAGTCACGTTAAGCACAGAGCAAGTCTTTGTCTTTTAGTTTCGTTCATCAGGTCAAAGGCATCCCCAGAGAAAGTGCCTTTCTTTATCTCATATTTTTGCGTATAAATACAAACGCACCTTTTCAGTAGTTAAAGTTTTATGTAGTTTCATACCTCAATAAAGACATATATGCCACATGTTTATCTTTGTCCTGAGATTTTGCGTATCAAATCACGTGTACGCTCGATCATTCCACCGAAATACAATACTATTTATTTCTCGTATTTTTTACTCACATTATAGACTTTTATTCTTGCATCATACTATTCCGGGTACTACAAGCAAGTTTGCCATATTGGTTTGTTAAAAATCTTTTGCGCGTTTTTTTGCATTTTTCTACTTTCTTTTGAGAATCTTTACGTTTTTTGCGAATCTTTACTTTCTACATCCATTGCACACTGCACAGTACAAAATTAGGAAATTACATGGTAAATAGTACAAATTAGCAGCTTGCTATTTGTTTCCACATTTATATGAAGTATTATCACGCTTACATCTAATTAAAAAACATATCTTGTTTAATCGTTCTACTTCGCCGATAACTTCGAAACAGCACTTATAGGTCGCCGGCCTGCAAGAAAAACGATCTCTGCTTTGTTAAAAAAATTGAGCCACAAATTTCTAGCACGATCGAAAAAGCTTTTTAGTTATTATATGTGGCATTCGAACCCAAGAAATCGTATTTCCATCCAGTATTACAGGTATAAAAGTTTTATTGACGGAAGCTTAACATTCATTTTCACCTATATTGATTTAGTTATTTTCCTATCTTCGGCAATTATAAGTCTGGAAGATAGGAAGATAATTCGTTAAAGTTAATCATAACCGATCAAGCAATTAAGAGACGGAATTATAATTTAATTAAATGCATGACTTTAATACAATTAAAAAAAAACTTTGGAACCCCAAGAGAAAACATATTCAGTTCATAAAACTTTGGAACCCCATCCAATATAATAAAATAAAGCGAATATCTGATATAGTTTCATAAAATATGAATCATGAGCACAGCATTACAATTCTAATATAAATAAATCAGTTGAGAACCTTATCTTTTTATTTACAGAAAAGTTAAGCGAATTAGAAGATGAAAAGAACATGTACAGTTTGTGCTCGTAAGTGCAACACGTATTGCTAACATGGCCTAACACTCTACACATAGAGGATATGAGTGAGATTTTATTCAAATATCGATACACTTTACGCCCTTAATTATTCGCTGTAATTATAATATAAATATATAATTATTAAAATTAATATAATTATTCGTCACCACCGTTGATCAATTAGCTGGGCTCAGCTAATTGATTAACATTGCTGTGTCAGGCAAGTAAATGAAGAGTTTTTGCTTCCATAATAAAAAGATAATTAATGTATTCACATGTGCAAGTGCGGTCTAGCATTTAGCCAATTTTCTTTACAAATTTCTAAGGTATCGTTCCGAAAATCAGAATTATGTCTTTCAAGTATTTTAGATCTGATGTACGTCTCAAGTCATGTAGCCGGTCATGTATCCCATAGAAATTCAATTAAGAGACATTTACATTTCAATGACTTGTAAGCCGTATTATAATTATAGCGCCAGTTACAGTGAATATATGTCAGATTTACACACAATGTCATGATGATTGTTCACATATGATATTCAAAGCGTTCAGAAGAGTATTTAGGATTAACAATCACATATAACTCATTCTTTGAGCTCATTGATCATATAAATGTAAAATTTATACCATCTTAATGAGTTTCATCATTGATAAAATATTCTGAACGCATTTTGTTACTTAAAAAGTGCATGTAATTATGCCGAACAGGTTACTGGGGAAAAAAATTTAATTTGCATTCATCATGCGTTTTTTTCTGCGTTTGCTTGCAGAAATAAATTGTTCAAAAAGTCATTCAATTGTTTGTATTTTTAACCCTAAATTACCGGAATATAATTCAGAATCTTCACACATGACGTCTCGATAATCTACCTGTTCTTCATGTGCGGCGTGGCATCACCAAACACGATTGATTCACGGACGTCTGTGTATGTAAGATATTTGCCGCGGCTCATACACATGCAAACAGCCTGGCAGCTAATGGTCGCGCTCTGAATCACTTCAATATGCTTGTGGGCGTCAAAATTGCGGTAGGAAAGAAAAAAGAATGTTACTATTCTTGTTTTGCGGCGTCAGACTTATACAATTCAAGTAGAAATGGCGTACAATTGTCGTACTCTTACTCTTTAAGTAGAATAAGCGTACAATTGTCGTGCGCTTACACTTCAAGTAGAAATAGCGTACAATAATAAAAGCGATTTGCAAGTTCCTCTCTCCAGCCGTACAATGGACACAATTTAGCGACCAGTAAATATTGTTAATATCGAAAGCAGACGTTAGGAATCATTGATATTTTCTTAATGATAATTTTGAACCATTACTGAAGGGGAAAACATGCATTATACGAAATTTATTGATTTTGCTATTATACAGTGACAGAGTGAAGGTTATCAGACATGCATGCAGACTAACAGGGAGACTTCCTATTGTGTGCAAACGGAGTTCCCATACAGATGTAGGGCAGCCATGAGGCACCTCTGCCTCATGGCGCTGCCTCAAGTCGTTACTTCATGAGATGCCGTGAACCGCTGCCTCTCATGACGCTGCATCATGTCGTTACTTCATCAGATGCCGTGAACTGCTGCCTCATGACGCTGCCTCTCATGACGCTGCCTCGTGATGTGCAGTGAACCGCTGCCTCTCATGACGCTGCCTCGTGATGTGCCGTGAACCTTGAGGTGCCGTGAACCGCTGCCTCTCATGACGCTGCCTCGTGATGTGCCGTGAACGTTACGTAGCGTTCACGTAACGTGAACGCTACGTGAACGTTACTTCTAAGTTCACGTACTTCTACATACTTCTACGTTCACGTTGCCGTGAACGTTACGTAACGTGAACGTTACTTGAACGTTCCTTCTACGTTAGTTGACCTCAACGTAAGTTGACTTCTACGTTAGTTAACTTCTACGTCAGTTGACTTCAACGTTAGTTGACTTCAGCGTTAGTGTTGACGCTAACGTTGGTTGAAGCTAACGTTAATATTAAGGCTAAATTTTTTTAGACATAGTTGCCAGACACTTACGTTAGTTGAACACTAACCTCACTTCAGGATTTTCATTTGGTGATGCGAGAAGAACTGATATTATTGCAGTAGTTATATCTCTTCGACTTAGGCAAGATCACAATTATTTAGAGTTCTCAAATATATCTAAATAAAGTAATATTCGTATTCAAATTATCTAATTTTTCTCTGGCATAATTAAATTGTTATCGGAAAGAAACTGTTCTCCCACGATAAAGTTTTGCTCCTTATGTAGGCTTGAGCACAGCAGGCAATGTCAGGTTGAATCAACGTTGAAACAACGTACTTCGTGACGAAGAAATAATGTCAACTTTTCAACGTCGTACATTTCGACGTTGTTTCAACGTTGAAATCATGATTAATTCTGACGTTGAAAGCGCATGCATTTATTAAAGGTTTATCAGGTTAACATGTTCTATCATGAATTTATTATTATATGAACACCTTATTTCAATTAGCTGCCTTTATTATTTATATAAATATACTATTTGCTACCCTATCTACAATTGTACGCACGCAACCTGCAAATGGTGTCGATATGTGTTCGTTATTTTGAACATTCAGCATCTTTAATTGTTCCTTCTGTAAATAATAAAATAAATGAATGAAATCTCTATAACTTAGGCACAAAAGTGACCTTTCAATAAGATATGATGTATGAAGTTGGGTTAAATAGCTCTTAATCTCCCTTGCGATACTATAGGTTCACCGTGGTGTGGAGGACATTTAGGGGCCTGTAGGCGAAGCGTGCGATCGGCAAAGGTCCGCGGTGTTCCAATCCAGCGGAGGTTGATTTGATTAATTCAGGGGAGAAGTAAAATTAAGGGAATATATAGGGTAGCAGATGATATTTATATATATATAATAAATGCAGCTCATTGTACTACGGTGCTCACATACTGTGACATTCATGATAGAACATGTGTATATCTGAGGAAACCTTATATACATGCAGTTTTAACGTCAGAATTCCACTTGATTTCAGCGTTGAAAAAAAACTCGAAATGTACAACGTTGAAAAAAATTATGTTGATTCACTTTTCATTCTGGACTAATATTCAACGTTAGTTCAACGGCACGAAGTACTTTGTTTCAACGTTGATTCAACCTGACATTACCTGCTGGGAGTAGAAGAAACAGTAAAAAAATATAACTCAGTACTCACTGCAGTGAGTAACAGAGAGCGCATTTTTTCGTCGACGAAAACGTGAAGTTACGGACGGACAGACAGACAGACAGATGGACAGACAGATGGACAGACAGACGGACGGACATGGCGAGCACAATCGCGCCTTTTTTCCATAAATGAGAAAATGCGCTAAAAATGCACTCGACTTCAGCGCTATCAAAGAGATCATAAAAGCATTACATATGATAAGAACGATACGTTCCATTGGACTGAGCTTGCAAGCACTAACACGAGGCAAGGTCGTTGCTCTGAATTGAATGAAGCAGCGCAGTTATTGAGATTTTATTATTCATGAAATTAGTTATAGAATTTTAAATAATTCAAAATTATACTATACAAAATAATTCTATTTCAAACTGTGGCATCCCGGCAAGAAAATTTTCAATCCAAAAATGGGCGGAAGGGGCAGAGAACATTATTCATGCAGCAGTCATTGAAATGAAGCTATAATTGACGAAGATAGTGCTGATGGATTGAGTTACACTGAAAATGATTCAAACTAAATTTTGTGTCCCTATGAAAAAAATTTGACTTGATGCTTGAAAATACATATTTTTTACATTTTAAGTTTAGTTCATGCTGGATTTTGCCATTGCTTTATGGCAGTGATTTAGGAAAGAATGTGGAAACGTTTGATTAAAGTCACGAATTAAATCGTATAACATTCAGCTTGGCAATTTCCGTAGCAGGCCATACACCAAATTGATTGAACTTGGGTAATTTGCTATAGGAAGTGAGTTGCAAATTGTCCAATAATATGTGGACATGACACTTGTAAAATATTGCACCATAATTGAAATCATTTTTACATAAGCGGAAATTATCTAATGAAAAGTCAAATAGTACTTACGGGATAGAATGAAAAAAAAAAATCAAAGCCCGACAATCACGGCGTTGGAGAGAACACGCGTGTGTTGCAGAAAGAATTAGAGAGAATAAGCGTGAGTTCCAGAGAGAACAAGGAGGAACACGCATGTGTTCTAGAGAGAACTAGAGCGAACAGACATGGGTTCCTGAGACAACTAAAAAGAACACGCCATAAAGGGTTCCAGAGGGAGCAAGGGGGAACACGCATGTGTTCCAGAGAGAACAAGGAAGAACACACAAGGTTCCAGTGAGATCTAAAGAGAACAGGGATGGTTCCAGTGCATGAGAACTATAGAGAACACGCTAGAGTTCCATGCTGAAAATATTGCAGCTTCTATTCTTGTTGTATTTCTTAGCCTATTAATATAGACGGCGGGAGGACATAAAAAGATCTTAAAGCTCAGCTGCCAAGCGAAATAAAGCCCAGGCGAATCTTTCTCTACAGGCGAAGTATGACTGTATGAGGAGTGCTGGCGAATCTTGCTCTACAGGCGAAGTATGAGGAGTGCAGGCGAATCTTGCTCTACAGGCGAAGTATGAGGAGTGCAGGCGAATCTTGCTCTACAGGCGAAGTATGTGAACAGCGCTGGCGGAGCATGGCATTGCCGGCGAAGCATGAACAGCGCAGGCGAAGCATGAGGAGCGCAGGTGAAGCATGAGCAGCGCAGGCGAAGTATGAGCACTGCAGGCGAAGCATGAGGAGCGCAGGCGAAGCATGAGTAGCGCAGGCGAAGTATGAGACGATGCAGCTTCGTATCTATCAAGCCCAGTTAAAATTTTGAGCCGAGACCGGCGCCGGGTTTAGCCGGGCTGGTCGCGCTTTAGCAGGATGGAGCCGTGAAACTATAACCGGCCATCTATCCCTAAAACTGCGCTGCGCCATGGCTGATACAGAGACAAAATTCTAGCAGCTCGGCAGAGACGGTACTCCTGTCTCTTATACACATCTAGATGTGTATAAGAGACAGTGTCGGTACAGTTACATCAGCGCCGGTACAGTTACATCAACGCCGGTATAGTTACACCAAGCCGGTACAGTTACATCAGCGCCGGTACAGTTACATCAGCGCCGGTACAGTTACACCAGCGCCGGTACAATTACATCAGCGCCAGTACAGTTACACCAGTGTCGGTACAGTTACACCAGCGCCGGTATAGTTACACCAGCGATTGTACACTTACACCACACTCTGATCACTGAGTGCGCAGTTCTACACGGTGATTATGCAGTCGTAAATGTGACTGAAGTCAAAATTATAACTGCGTCGTAATAGCTGCAGATATGTAACGAAAACATAATCTGTCATTGATCATCAACAGCAAAAACGAATAAATGATGAACTGTAAAATACTCGTGAATGCAGTGAATATATAATTTTCACGTGGCACAACTGTTCCAAACGTGACCAGTTAGCGGNTATTTCCAGATTATATGAGCTAAACGCATTATTGAGACATGGTTTTCGTTTGAAGATATGTAGAGCTGTCTCTTATACACATCTAGATGTGTATAAGAGACAGTGATAGCATAGACAAAGCTGCTTGCATTCAATATTGTAGATTATGTCAAGCATCAATACTGAGGTAATTATTGTTATCAGTTTTAATTAAGGGCGACGTGTTAATTTTCAATTTAGATGAGTCAATTGCTCGCCGCGTGTTGAAGTACTTGAGAATGAAATTACGAAGGATTGATAATGGAAACAATAGTAATACAATTCGGCATCATTAAACAAGGTAACTAAATAATTTTATTTTACAACAGCCAATTTTTTATTTCATAAAATTTATTTATTTCTAATCACTTCCCATTTATTTATTTGCAAAAGTATATTTAGCCCAAAGTCAATTTCTTTCACTACACCTAACACCGCTGATTTGAATAACTTTTTCATGAAATCTCGCGCTGAATTCTGAATATTCTTGGTCGTCTGCGTGGGGGAATTTTTCTTTTGTTAAAATAGATTCTTTCAAGAGGCAGGTTGCTGGCTATTTCTGTATCAGCCTCGTCGGGTCTAAAAATAAACAGCCACAGTAGAAAATATTCGCAGTCGAGCGATATTAGGTCCCGGTTACGAAATTCATTTCATTCTATAAAATCGAAGCCAAAGCAAATAAATTACTATACCTACTTCAATGTGATTTAGGGATAAACATTTCATATGAATTAGGCTTTAAAAGCAGCTCATGTCCACATCATGGACGATAACAAAGGCTAAGGATCGAGCCCATGCTATAAATAGAGCTCTGGCGATAACTTGCAACTGCTAACGGACATCAGCAGCAGAAACACACCTAGATAATGGCTATACAGTGGCATACACGCTTGACCTGAATTTTGAATGACTATAAATATAAAAGCACACGAGTTAAAATATCATGGGTTCGAGTGACGTTTATTGCTCAAGTTACCTAGATCAGGAAGTACGACAAGCGTGTGGCTAGAAATAGAATAGGATCGATAATGAAATGGTGCCAGACGTACGAGGTCGTTAGCAGAATGTTGGAGGAAAACCCACTCAAATCGTCAAAAAGAAACTTAAGTTTCTGTTTAATTTTCAAACAAATTGTTCCAAAGCATGCACTAGTAAGTTTACGATTTAAAAGTAATGAGAAAATTACGAATTAATTGCTTAGATTTAAAGCGCGGTACAGCTGAATTAAATTTAACTAAAACCATTACCATAATACGGTGGCTCACTGACCAATATTGAACTCATGTCCTCGAGAAGCTTACAATTCCAAAGCACATTAATCCAAATTAAGAAAATCATTTCACATTCAGTGCGAAATTATTAAACTGGTGTGTTTAATCACGTGCGTGTGGAAAACTGTGGTCTGAATTCACAATTTAGCAGGAGCTGACATGCAAATCCTGGTAAGATTTATATCCCCCGATGGCGCGACGCGCGCTACTTGTCAAGAAACACAAATGTGATTGTCGGAAAGGTCAGAGTTGACTAGCACAATAGCGTCGCTCAAATCGTATACACGCATGGTTAGGAGACTCAAGGCGCGCAGCGAAGGGAGTATTTTTAGTCTCCGAGGCAACAATTTCAAGCGAATTAGATCTCTATTCATAGATAGACCCTATTTTATCACATGGATTCTATTTGCAGCGCAATCAAGAGAATACGAACGCTTCATTAATAGCCTTTAATGGAGCTGAGGAAGGCAGAGATGGGTAATTTTAGACCAGGCTCCAATTAAATCTATTTCCAGCCAACGCGGCATGATCGATGAATGATCCTAATACACAGCAGTAATTCTCCATTAATAATCCCATGTTCAAAAATTAAATAGGATTTTTCGCTACCAGTTTCAAAGACAAATGTTTTTGCTCATGAATTTATTATTATTTCAAAATAGAAGTGTGTTCCACACAAAACACTAATTAGGGTTTAAAAATTTAACCATAAAATAATAAATCATAAAACCCTTTGGCCAATGATATAATCTTTAGAGTGGAAGCAACACTGAATTCGGGATTAATCCATACCATCATTTGAAGTAGTATTACTTTGCTATGGGGCTTAACAATGAATAAGAGTGAGAGAAAAAAAATGTTTTCAAGTGTCAACGCTGGGTAAAAAAAAAAAACAGTTAGTGAACGTCACTCGGACGATGCTTCTTCTAAAAAAATTCAATGTCGAACAAATAGGAACTATTTTACGAATAGTTGCCATCTGACTAATTTATCCTGAATTTTAGGATATGTCATGCAAGCATGTTTGCTATATGAAACAAATTTAAACAATTATCAGTAGGTTTACTTTGTTTTAAATTCGTTTAAATTATACAAATGGGTCAAGCTACATTGGTGTGTATTAACACGATTATTTTCTGCAATGAATTATTACCCTCACGAATGAATACGGGCCAATATTGCCAATTGCAATACATTTTTATGTAATAAATTGAAGAGAAAATGACTCAAATGAACCCAAACAAGGACTCGAATTAGTCACAACGGCTAAACAAAGACCACGACGTATACATCTTTGATCTTTAATTATTAGCAAGCGTCTTACTGAAGGCACCCTCAACCGCATGATAAATCACAAGGTGTACCACTGAGGAAAATTTCAAACTTCCAAGCGAAATCTTTGGAACGCTTATGATAGATTAATCTTGATTGATAGTAATATCAAATACCTTGAAATACGGTTTAAATTTCAGTTATTATTAGTATTTAGAATCTCAATTCAGGGAGAGATGGAACTCATTTTAGAAATCTTACTTCAGGAATGCGGGCAGGTAGTTTCACCACCAAGAAGTAGCGCATCCATCCTAACAGCAAAGACACCTCGGCACATGATTGGAGCCGCCTCGGTGACCAGTGAGCACTGGCCAACTTGCTAATGCTATCTGACTCCAGTTTCCCGATTCTGTGTTTAGTTTTGACAGATTTGCCTTGCTTTGCACAGCGATATTCCTTTCATAGCTGAAAATTCAAGTCAGTATGTTGAGCGTTAATTCTGGAGTTACGTTTTCAGCACATTTAACAATAACTTCGTGCAAGGAATCTACGAATATTTTTGCTGCCATCACAAGTTGCTTCGAAACGAATTTTCTTTGAAATTTGACTAGGTACTTAAAATTCAATGTCGAACAAATAGGAACTATTTTACGAATAGTTGCCATCTGACTAATTTATCCTGAATTTTAGGATATGTCATGCAAGCATGTTTGCTATATGAAACAAATTTAAACAATTATCAGTAGGTTTACTTTGTTTTAAATTCGTTTAAATTATACAAATGGGTCAAGCTACATTGGTGTGTATTAACACGATTATTTTCTGCAATGAATTATTACCCTCACGAATGAATACGGGCCAATATTGCCAATTGCAATACATTTTTATGTAATAAATTGAAGAGAAAATTACTAAAATGAACCCAAACAAGGACTCGAATTAGTCACAACGGCTAAACAAAGACCACGACGTATACATCTTTGATCTTTAATTATTAGCAAGCGTCTTACTGAAGGCACCCTCAACCGCATGATAAATCACAAGGTGTACCACTGAGGAAAATTTCAAACTTCCAAGCGAAATCTTTGGAACGCTTATGATAGATTAATCTTGATTGATAGTAATATCAAATACCTTGAAATACGGTTTAAATTTCAGTTATTATTATTATTTAGAAATTCAATTCAGAGAGAGATGTAACTCATTTCAAAGGCTTACCTCAGGAATGCGGGCTGGAAGTTTCACCACCAAGAAGCTGTGCATCCATCCTAACAGCAAAGACACCTCGGCACATGATTGGAGCCGCCTCGGTGACCAGTGAGCACTGGCCAACTTGCTAATGCTATCTGACTCCAGTTTCCCGATTCTGTGTTTAGTTTTGACAGATTTGCCTTGCTTTGCACAGCGATATTCCTTTCATAGCTGAAAATTCAAGTCAGTATGTTCAGCGTTAATGCTGGAGTTATGTCTTCAGCACATTTAACAATAACTTCGTGCAAGGAATCTACGAATATTTTTGCTGCCATCACAAGTTGCTTCGAAACGAATTTTCTTTGAAATTTGACTAGGTACTGGCAAATATTGGCCATCATCTAACTCTAACGTCACATAATTGTCAACTGTATTTATCTATATTTTTCGGTAGTTTAATCCTCAACGGATTTCATTTTTTTCTGTAGGACTTGCATCAGTGGAGGAATTCGTGAGTGTAACTGTAGAGTGTAGACGGTAACTCGCCAGATAGTCTGACTAACCGTCACGGAGACTCGTCTATATTTAGCCGCGCTGAAGATCAGGCAAGATTACGTGTTCACAGGTCCAGTGGAGGAAGGCCAGCTATAATTGACATGTTTTATAGTAACCAACGCTGGCAGCAACAATCAATAAACGTCCTTGAGAATAAGAAGTCGAAGTTGCTTTTTTGGGTCAAAGGCCTTGTTGGTTTTTATCAGTTATAGCGTTTCTTTGAGACTTTAAATCTTACCTAGTATGTAATGAAATATATATAGTTAAAGCAAGATTTGAAATCAGATGCTGTCGCTCCGACAACCTTGATTTGAAAACGTGTTCTCTGTGTATTATTGGCTAAATGAAGCACTAAAAAACTGTTTCAGTGGAAATTAATGAAAATTGGCGGTTCATTGCTGCCACGAACATATACCAATTCATTTGTAATTGTAAACTTTTACATTTATAGCGACTTATCAAGGGATATGTACTAAAAACTACTCCTTGATGAGAATTTATATGAAGCAAAGCAAATATTTCAACAAAGCAAATATTTCAACAAAGCAAATATTTCAACTGTCTACGAAGTCATTCGCATGAGTAACGAAAAGGCAACTACGTAACCTTGAAATTTAATAATGAGAAAGATTAATGCTATTGATCAAATGAGACTGTGCGGAAAACAGAGGCTTAGGATGTTTCTCGGGCGAGTAAACCTGAGCGAGAATAGAACGCACGTTAAAGCTGAGGCTGATTTTGCAACTGTGCCTCGGCTTTACCGAAAGGCATGGGGTCAATGTCTCGAGATGCAGCTTGGGAGATTTGTCGCAAGTCTATACAATTCTAAATAGCATTTTTTTCTTTACTATAACTCTATCTTTGTGCATCGTTTAACATAACACAGAAAGTATTCTGAATGGTCTGAGTATAAATGGGCAAAGAGCAATATAATATCCCGTAATCAGATTGCTGTACTGGAGACACGATCGATCTCGGGTCAGTTCACACACCTGGGAAAACCATGAAAATTCTGCAGGTTGCGGAAACGAAAGTATATTTACGGCTGAAGTAGGCTATACGTAACCTTGTTGCAAGATCATACGAATTTGGTCTTCTGTCGGACGCGTTGCTATACTTTCGAGATTTTATAATAAATTATCTGTAATCCTAATTACAACTTTAATTAACAATTTGAAGTCAATTGAACGGCAAAGGCAGCACTACAATTTTCTAACAGTAGGTATAAATAACTGTTGCATTTGGAAATATTTGTGCCTTAAATAATATTTCATCGATATATGAAAACAGCACAAGAATTTTTTACCTTTATTTTGTTTAATCACAAAAAATACACGAAAATGTTTGAGTTCTGCGAAGAAGCGACTTTATTATGGGCGCATTAAAAATATTGTGGATCTATTTAGGATCGAAATAAGTTTGATTATGAAGATCACACAGCTAGGAGATGACTATATACTTTGTAACACAGCATGGAGAATGACTTGATCCTTCATAGCGTAGCATGATGAATGCCCATATCCTCTTCAACACAGCATCAGGAATGCAGTGATCCTATTTAACACAGCATGGGGCATGACCTGATTCTCCATAACATAACACGATGAATGATCTGATCCCCATTGGACGGTAAAGAAGTTAAAACTTTATAAAACTTGTAGTCAAAATATATAATCAGGAAGTGAATACAGCACTTGGATCATGTCACACAAAATATTAAGAGCATACAGAACACGCGAGTGATGGTGTTGGCTATGAATACTGAACCAGCGTTAAAAACGGATATTCCATGCTAACATTTTTTAAATACAATAAAAACCTATGACAACTAGCAAGTAAAAAATATATGAATACCCAATATGTTCAGTTCGATTTAACGCCTATGATAAAAAACACGATTGAAATGTCAGAGTACGGGAAGTTTCAATAAACATTAAGATTCTTTAACAAATGAACAACGTGGTTAAAAACATTAACACATAAGGCGAACACATAAATGACTGAAAAATCGACTCAAGAAAGTAGCACAATGTGACCAAAATGAGTAGATAACAAAGCTCAACAAAACTATTAAAAATATAGGAAATAACATCCATCTGTTTGAGTAAAATGGTCAAGAAATGCTGAATACATTTTGATTAACAACGGCACATTCCCCAAAGATTAAATATATTTCACTGTAATGAAAATATTTATTCTCCAGTTTGATTATCACACTTCATTGTAGTGAGTTTCACTGAGTAAAAAACCCTGAACAAACTCATCGTAAAAAGGTACAATATACGAAAATTTCAATTGATTCCCTGAGCATAAGATCTTCTTTATACTTTGTCAAAGTTATATTATGTCAAACCTTATTTTACTGAAATAAAAACATATAATTTGATATCTCGGCTACCTAACAATCTAGTTTTAAAAAGTCTCTTGCGTTTATGGAGACATATTTAATGCTTACATTGAAAGACAGCGGGGGCACAAGGTGGAAGCATAAATGTTTAAAGTTAGGCTAGCACCCGGAGTTGCTCTCGACAGTGAAATACTGAAAAGCTCAACGTTTGCGATGCGATGCGCTATTGGAAGTCGAACGCATTATCAAACAGTGTGTAAGGAATTTAGTCATTCAAAGTAGTTGCAAAATAATGTATATGCAGAAATTGAATATCTATTTGACACAAACTTCAAACGGTAAAATATTTTGTACTAAAGTGCTTAATGCTCTGCACAGGAAGTTATGGGTTCAATGAGGTACAGAGAAAGACTACAGTTGAAACGTACAACGCATATGGAGTCTACGAAATTCAGGCCCAGTAGAAGAGAGATTGAGGTCCAGGTTGGTCACATTCTCAACCGGGGAATTGTTCTCAGATACTAGATGTCAACATCACCCCCTGGTATGGAAGACCTAGAGGATGAGGTCAGTCATATCCCCCCAAGTGGGACCGGCCTTGAGCTTGACGGGCAGTGGGACATCGAGGCGTGTGGTCTTCTCCATGTGGTGCTTCAGGATCGCAGCCACGGCCAGCAGCTCTTCCTCAGCAACCTGCTCCAACCAACCAGGTTTATTAGGCACCATAGAGAAAGTTACGAGGCGAAAATATGAAAATTGCGAACTTTATATCTCCTGTTGATTTATGAACAATGGTCGAGATAACCCCCCACAAAAATCTCAATGACGCGCTATATCATTTTGTTTGCACCAGAAACTGCTTTTGGTACTACAAGATATTGAGGCTCCCATGTTCAAAATAAAATTACATGATACAATCTCACTTTTTGAAATGTGGTAATTGAAGAGAGAAAACTTGAAAAAAATGAAACCATTTCTGCTGAAGTCTTATTCAAAAATCGTATAATTTCTCTTTTAATTGTTAATTAATTTGACGGAAACAGGACAAATTAATATAATTATAATTAATAGACGGAAACAGGACAATTTAATTTGACGGAAACCAAATTAAAACTAAGGGGCTGCAATTTGTTAGCATTGCTACGCACCTCGTACATGAGTTCATCGTGCAATTGAAGTACAAAATGAACTTTAAGCTGCGGTCGAAGATTATCCTGACGGTTAAAATGTTCGTGGATATTGGCCCCAGCAACGCAGGAGCGGACGTCAGCAAGAACGCTCTGCTGATGAGGATAACGTCTCGTCAGCGCTGCGTCGACGCTAACCATTGCTGACTTGACGATGTCAGCGGCTGAACCTTGAATGAGGCTGTTGACAGCTTGCCGTTCACTTTGACCTGAAATTGAAAGGCATTTGTAAAAGAAAATATAACTCAGTACTCACTGCAGTGAGTGACAGAGAGCGCATTTTCTCGTCGGCGAAAACGTGAAGTCACGAACGGACAGACAGACTGACGGACGGACGGACGGACATGGCGAGCACAATAGTGCATTTTTTCCATAAATGAGGAAGTGCGCTAAAAACGTGAAAAACTGTTCTCCACGGCAATCACGAATAAAAAAAGACAAAAATTATACCTTCAACTTATCTCACGATGGATAAAATTCCGAAAGATAATTCTAATTTGCAGCTCCAATTAAAAACCTGAAAAATATTAGATTCATAAAAATAAACTAATAAATAATTCAACTAACATAGATTTGTTTTGAGATAACATCTCTAGTTATTTCAAAACTAAACTATTGTCATCAACACAACTGTGTCAAGTCCACCAATTCGATCAACTTTAACCATCACTTCAGAGATTTCGTCACTTACTCCTGAGGGTGGAGATTTGGCTGGCGATGTTCTCGAGGTGCCGGCGTCGGCCCATGACTGTGGCGACGAAGCCATTCTGGCGCGCCTTCGCCACAGCGTTCGCCATGAACGCCTTCACGCCAGGAAACGCCTCCAGGAACTCCTGACGCTTGCGTTCAGCTTCCTCCACAGAGACGTTCAGCTGCATGGCCAACGATTTGCTGCCCATGCCTGCAAGATCCCTTTGCTGCGCGACGACGGACTGCTGAGCGCCGAACACGTCGGAGGCGATGCGCAGGAACACGTCGCGTTCATCGTCCTCTGCCAGCAGCCGCTTGAGTCGCGCGTCGTCAGCGCAGTGCGCCAGCACCCGCAGCTCGAGCTGACAGTAGTCAGCTGCCAGCAGCACACGGCCTGCGCTGGCAGCAATCACACGACGGCAGCTCACCCGAGTTTGCTTCGAGCTCGGTCTCTGTAGGTAATATATTACTCATTACTGGGCGTCGCCTATAGTGGTAGCAAAGTAACGATAAAAAAAACGTTGCTTTTGAGCTGGGTATTGGTAAGTAATAATACATTACTCATTATTTAGTCTTTTTAGGGAGTTTTTATCATTTATGGAAAAAATGCACTATTGTGCTCGCCATGTCCGTCCGTCTGTCTGTCCGTGACTTCACGTTTTCGTCGACGAGAAAATGCGCGTTCTGTCACACACTGCAGTGAGTACCGAGTTATATATTTTTTACACTTAGCAACGGAGTAATCGTATGCAACAGTTTACTTTGAGCTATGACTAAATAAATAAATAAATATGTGTTGAGAATACCAACACATATAGGAGAAAAAAAAAATTGATCCTCAGTCTCCATAGTCAGTCTATACCTGCATTCTTTTTAACTATTTCGTTGTCACCTTGATAACAAAGAACTTGCATTAGAGTGGCTACAATAAGGAGAATTCAAAGCTCGATTTATCCACAGAGAATATTCCGTTAATAGTAAAGCACTGACGTTCTTCTTGCCAGTGAGGAGCAGCTGCATCAAGGGCGTCGAGAACTTATTTGCGTCGCCAGCAGCACGAGGCTCAGTGGTGATGGTGACGTCACGAGGGACGCACTGCAGGGACGGCTCCGCCATGTTGACGCGGCCCGTCGCTGTGAGGCGGTAGCAGCGCGGGTACACGCGACGCATACCACACGTCGTGTTGTGCTCAGCTCGCTTCTCTAGAGGAACTAACATCTGCTCGGTAATGAAATAATTTAGAAGCAGGTAAAGCCCGTACTTCGTTTACAATAAAAATATAATTTTTTAATAAAAAACACACTATTAAAACTAAATAGATGGAATTATAGCAGTGATTTTCCCCAGCAAAAGTGGAAGAAGATACTGTAAAAAGTAACCAAATCAAAAAATTGTTGATGAGATTTTCGTGGAGCACAGAGCTATTTTTTTCCGAGCAAAGAATATACAGAAATACAACCATGAAATAATGAGCGGGCGTGAATCATGTCAAAGAAATAAAGTATGGTAGGAATATTACAAACCTTTATCAGAGCGGCATTGAGTTTTCGCCACTGGAGCACGATGCCCGGCAGGGGGTGGTGGCGCTTCAGGGCCTTGAGGGACTCCTTGCTCAGCCGCTGCCTGGTGACCCGAACAAGAACATCAATAACGCACTCATTTACACATACTTATTACAGAATGTTGTGAATCTGGCGAAATTGAATGAAAAATCAAGATTCAAACATTTAAAGATTGTCCCAATTAATCGAAAAAATTTGTTCTAATACAAATGAGTCAATACATTCGGAGGACGGAGGAGCTACGGACCTCCAGTCACTGGGTGGGGGAAGGCGTAAGGTCTTGTATAACACAGACGCCAGTTCGGTGTAGGAGCTGAGCTTGAAGCTGCGGCCACACGCCCTGTGGGCTTCAGACTCCAACTCCCCCAGCAGCTTCTGTCATGGCAGCGTCATTAGCTTCATTCATATATACCATTATAATAATATAAAATTATATCATTCGATAGTGAGATAGATTCGAAAAGCGATATTCACTTTTGAAAAAACTAATAGGATACAGACGCCAGCTCCAATGTTGTTATTTATTGATAAATCTAAATATTTGCATGATCACTGACCGATTCATCACAAAAGAAAACGTTTCTTCTAATTGACACCGATGACGTCAAGTTCCTCTTTAGAAAAGCAGGGGTATTATGATTCGACTATTCGAAAATGAATTAGAACCATAAATAATAATATTCGGCTAGCAACAACCACTGACAGTGATGGTGGTGGCTAGCAACAACCACTGACAGTGATGATGGTGACAAACAACCACTGACAGTGATGATGGTGACCAACAACCATTGACAGTGATGATGGTGACTAACAACCACTGACAGTGATAGTGGTGGCTAACAACAACCACTGACAGTGATTGATGGTGGCGGCTAACAACAACCACTGACAGTGATGATGGTGACTAACAACCACTGACAGTGATGGAGGTGACGGTCTCCTGGTAGCGCTCAGGGCAGAGGCCCATGCCGTTGAGTTGCAGTTTGGCGAGAACAACAGCGGCTGGCATCTCCACGAGCAACTGGAAAATAATTAATAATTATTTTCGCTAAATGAAGTAGAAGTAGATTTAAAAGAGATTTATATGCCTCCATCTCTATGAAAATAAGAAAGGCTTCCATTCCACGAGCCACAGTAATTGGGCAGTAAGCCTGAGGTTTACCAGAGTCTCTGCAATTAGACTAGGTACTCAGTATCAGAGTGAAGAACGATTCCCTTTCATCGAAGTGATGAATGATTCACCTCGTATCAAAATGATGAATGATTACCTCCAAATCAAAGGGAGGGTATTCCTCTAAATAAGGAAGAAAGTGAAGGGGAAGACCGTATGAGTGACGTCATCGACTTGAAACGTATGGAAGACATACAAGCATTAGAAGGACATAGAAACACAGTGATAACATACAGACATGTAAACATCCAAGACTGCCACAGAAAGAAGACGCAGGAGCTAATAAGACAGAGAGAAGGCAGAGAGACATCACAGCTCCTCCCTCACCCAGTGGTGGTGCAGGTGTCGCTGCTGCAGGCGTAGCTCCAGGGCCTGCATCACAAGTAGCGTCAGCGCCGCGCGACGGCCAGCCGCGCTCACTGCACAGAACACGGGTCACATCAGACAGAGGATTATTATTCCCACTGCCACGCAACGAGGGAATTAAAAATTTGAATCAACATTCTCGTATATCCACTGCTAATTCGCATAAACAGAGCATTAATAGACATAAAACAAATCATTATAATGGGATAGTTGCATCTCTGATGATTTATTAATTAACTGGCGTCGGTCGGTGAATGTGGGATAGGAGTCTAAGATCGTCTAAAAGTCAAGTTCGTCTAGTTGGCTCCACGAATTTCATTGAATTTCATTTCGCCTTTTGCTAGTGGCTAGCTAGCTGTATCAGTTATCACCCATTCGACTGTAAAAAGGAACAGAAACAATGAAAGCCAGCAGCCTGGCCTCACAACCGTCCTTCCCTCGAAGCTTCTTGTTACATAGATGTTCTTCATGCAACACCCGGTACATGAATCCATCCTTCGAGCCTCAGGTTGACAATTTTCTTCGGGATAACGTAGTGTCTCAGCAATTTCACAGCTTCTCTCGGTAAATACCGTAAAAATTTTTCTTGCAGTGCACGAAATTGATGTAGAGAGGCAAGTCCCACTCGATGGACTGTTCTATGATGCACCGCAGTGTTGCTTTCAGGTCGGTGCGCGATCGATTTTGTCGGTAGCCTGCCTGCTGGTCTCGAAGTGTTTGGTCCACTGGATCCATCAGTCTCTCCAGTATCACTCCTCAGGTCCTTGCCGAAACTGACAGTAGAGTAATGACTTTATAACTGACAGAGGTCTTCCTTCTTAGGGATCTTTATGAGATGTCCTTCCTTACAGTTGGCCTAGAATCTCCTGGAACAGTATGTGCAACATGTTGGCATTCTGCGTCTCTGCCAGTATGTCATCGGGTTCTTGGGCTTTGGTGTTCCTCAGTTGTGTTAAGGCTCTCCTGATCTCTGCTTTGGCAGGTCTGGCACTGCTTCTTCTATGTCTGGAGGGTTTACTGGTGATGGTCGGTCAGGATCTGCCATAAGTATTTAACCTCAAAAGTTCATATAAAAACTGTTCAGCTTTTGATCTGTTCCTATCAGTGTGATGTCGCCTTCATTCCTGACGGTCCACTTTGAATGTCTAAACTTTCTGCCGCGTGATTGAACTGCAAACAAACCTTGGCCATCATGACGCGCCTGCACCTCGTCGTCGCGGCACAGCCAGGAAGCTTCAGGTACGTGCTCCTCCGCCTGTTTGGAAAAGTAACTATGATTGGAAAATTCGATTTCACAAGTATAGAATAAAGGGAAAATTTATTGTGAAACAGAAAATTAGAGTTCATATCAAATCTTGATAATTTTTTGATGTGGTCAACAACAGTCTTCATTTGATTCAATTAAGAATTGTATCTTCTTCAATGGGAACTAGATTCTTCTAATGAGCGTGCGACGATAAGAATAAATATATGCACACTATAGCACTATGACCATAAAAGGATAATCTGCGGAAAGAATTAGAAACGCTAAACACTTTCGGTATTTCTAATCATGACGACCAAATCTCTTAACTTCCTATCACGACAGGATAAATTGGTTTCATTGTAACCGTGACAGTGATACATGTGATTTGCTTAAATGATCAAAAACCTAATCCTCTAATTCTACTATAAACGTAAGTAACTTCTCCGAAAAAGGCGATCACAGAATTAAAAAGTAAGCTGAAGAATGACTATGCTAACGCGAACGATCTTTTACTGATGTGCTAAGGTATTCTATGTGAACATCATTTTTCAATTGTTCACTCCGATACATCAACCATCGTAACACTATTCGTACCTAAACGCCTTGTAACGAGAGCCCCGTCAGCAGAAGAAGAGAGAAATTTTATCAAAGGATCAATAATTCATAGAGTTTATAAATTCGTATTCTAAAGGCCTGGTAACGGAAGTAACTTTCACCAAACAAAGAGCTTAAGAAGCTCAATATTTTACCAATGCTGTGATGCTGAAGACGGAAGAGCCCAGTAGCCAAGCGGCGGTCACGACGTCCTTGATTGGTCTAGTAAAGAAAATTCCTGTGGCTCGCCAAAGCGAAGCCACTGCACTGCAGCTCTCCCAAACCACTGCACTGCCGTGGACTGCACTGCCGTGGCTCCTGCCACTGCTCCTCGTGCTGTGGTCAGGATCTGCCAGAAGAACAAATTCATTAAGAAATCTGAAACAATTCTGAACCGCGGCGAAGCCACAGCCTATGGTTAAAAATTGAAATTAGGTCATTGAAGCAATAGGTTGTACCTTGAGGTAGAATTGAACTGAATTACCACCGAGAAAGGTGAAGTATTAAAGTGAAAAACGAAATGTGAGAAAGTTCAGACTTGTGGATAATAATTGGAAAAAAGTAAGAAGCACGAACTGAAAATACTTGCAATCGTCGAGTTCAAACTATAAAAACAGTAAACAATATTCCACACTCCTTTCAATACCTATACAACATTATCAGTCAATAGGAAATAAAAAATCAGCTAGAGGATGAGTTAGGACGTTCAAGATACATTGCCATCACACACAATATTCATAAGAAGAATTTTAAAACATCAAGAGAGAACATAAGTTGTGACCTGCAACGATGATGCGACGTATGGCCGACATGCGCTCCTCCAGCGATACCTTCTCACCTGGGGGATATAAAAAAAGTCCATGATAATAAAAATGATACATAATGATCCGTCAATGCAGACTGCATAAAAAAATAATAGGAAAGTGACTACAAATGAATAAATAAACATATATAAAAAAATTTAATCGCACAACAAAACGTCAGCGGTAATGGAAGGATGAGGATCAGATCACCAAATTTCAGGATAATTAAATAATGCTTTCAAAATTGTTCATTTGATGTGCAATTTGAAAATTCAAATTCCTAACGTTTCCCTGCCTGCAGATACTTTTGCGTTTTGGTCTGAAGGACCGAAAACCTTTCCCATCACAAATCTCCGATATCAGAAATAATTTCCGCTTCGAAAAATTCGCTTAATAAATGTAATCGAAATCAGACGCAAATTGATTGATGAAACTATGTTTTCAATGTTAAAGGGACCATGACACTGAAATGCTGCTAATAATAAAAAAGTTCTACATAGATACGCATAACTAACCGCTCGCTGAAGCCAGACTGAGATGATAAGCTGTGCTCGCCTGCCACGCTACAACAATCCCTAGAAGCCCTGTATCAACACACTCGTCCTCAGGAATCATCTCTTCCATATCCTGTTGACTAGCTTCTTCTTCTATTACGGCTTCTTGGTGACGGGAAGAGTTTTCATTGCGCAGCAGAACTAAGGAAAAGTTTTCTTGCTGGTCTAGTTTATCTAGAAATGCCTTCAATAAATTTGAACTTTTAAAAACATCGATAATGCGAACAGTGCAACCGTTTACTCGGTCAGACGAAAGTGAACGTGTGTTTTTTTCAGATACAATATAGTTGAGATTTGATTTATTTTTATGTAAGTAGCTTTCTTTCTTTTCGAGCTGAACTGTCACTTTTGAATCTTCAGCCGCTTTTTTGTTCAGATCCGCAAGATGAACGTTCGTTGAACTAATTTTTTCATCCGCAGAAGCAACGTTGTGATTCACATATTCTTTCTCAGGAGATGCGTCGAAAATTAACTCTTGTGCTTTGTCAAGAGCTACATCATTGTCATCTAATTCCGTAGAAAAAGATTGGTCCGCGGAGAGGACTAGTGTTAGAGCACAAGGTGAAGCGGTCTTGAGCGAAGTATTGTTCTTACTTAGGTCACGGTCAGGACAAGCTTTACTAAGCGCCAAAGGTTCAATGCCAGATATATTATCGAGTAATTCTTCTTCCATTGATACCAAGCGACTAAAATCATTCTCAGAGCTCGAGCTTAAATCAAACGCTTTGTTAAGATCTTTTGATTTAGACCGTTGAACGTTTGCTGACGTGTTATTCGAATCGCTTGTAATTCCGATATAATTTTCTTTACCTCTTTTCACAGTCTCGGAGTTTTTTGACTGCTTTGAATTGATGAAATGAATGGGCGTGCTATTTTTATCGTACCGGAAGCATGATTTAAGAGGCGTGCTCTCGTCTCTGCTACTGAGCTTTTTCTTATCCGTATTCTCGGTGTGATTGACCTGAGACTTGGGAAGTAACGGAGGACGCGTGACAGCTGCTGGCGGACGAAAAGCTTCATCAGGTTTACGCAGAGTTTTTTCAAGAATTGACGAGGAATTTGGACATTGGATATCAGTAGATGTAGACGATATGACGATCTCGGGAGCTTGAGGGAACTTAATTGCACAAGTTAATGTTGAAACTTGACGTAGAGTTACAGGATCAGGCGGTATGAACGTGTCAAGCTGCTGGGGTAGTTTACCGTCGGGTGTTAGCAGAGCCGACATGTCGTTGGGGTCGCTCATGTCTATCTCACTGAAAGAATATTTTCCATTTCCAGCGTGTGGTTCTGCCATTTGTTGTGTATTAACAAAAAACTGCTCGGTATTTCCAACAACACACTTGTTAACAACGGCTTGTTCTCTACTATGATTTTCCACATTTTGCTGCTCAGATTTTGCCGAAATTACAGGGCTTTTGTAGTTTCGGTCATCAATGGCATCGTATATACTAAGATCCGAGAGTGAACCTAACACGCGGTCATCTTTCAACTCCGACCAAGAACTTTCGATCGGCAGAACGTCGAGCTGTGGCTCATAGATTCTTCTGCTCTTCAGCAGTGAATTCACATTTGGTCGCTTGCTACTCTTTTCATCACAGGGGTCATCTTGAAGAGGTTTTGGGTGAAAAAATTCATCAGTAATTGCCTGCGAACAAATTCTAGAGCCACTTATGCCTAAGCTGTCATCAAATTCGTCTTCGAAATTCACTCGAGTCCTTTTTAAGTCGTCTGCTATTGGATCTTTTTCGTTCAGATCACAAACAGCTTTGCATTCAACTTTATCTTTTTTGCTTGAGAAAGCAGTTCCAACAGCAGCCTTTTTTTGCCCCATGTTGCTTCCAGGAACACTGCGTAACCTTTGGCTAATTTCGTGTGATAAATTAAACTGCAAGCTTTGGTCACAAGGAGGCAAATTATTCTCATAGAGTTCATCATGATTGCAGTCCATTTCATCGCTCACTGCAGGGATGCTGTTCACTAGAGGCGTTTCATTTGTCCACGGGGAAAGGGATAAAGCCAGCAACGACTCCTCCAGTTCTAGAGGCCGGTTGGCATCCTGAGAGATTTTTTCAGACGAATTTTTAGATAATTCTGACTGGTGTGAAGCTAAAGTTGATTTCTTAGAGACTTCAGCTAGATTTCTCGTGATTAGTTTATCTTGGCAATTATTTGCGTTGAACTCGTTATCGGTTACTAAGCCTGATGACCCTCGTAAAACAGATCCAGATACACGCTCCGGATCGCTCCCATTTACCGGTCGACTACGTTTTTCATTGTTCACGAGATCAACATCGGTCACCGGTCTAGCGACAAATTCTACGGGTCCAGGTTTTGCAGGCAGTTTAGGTGAATTTTCATTCATTTGCTCAAAATTTCGGCATAATGGCGGATCTTGACTGACACCACAGATTTGACCTGTCGACGGTAAATTAAAAACGTCTTCATCCTCACTGAAAAGGTCGGAATTCGTAGAGATCGCTGGCGGTACTGCATCAACTGACCCATTCAACGAGCTAGTCACGGAAGAATTAATCTCGTCAGCAAACATGTCTTCTTCCATTGAGTCTTTACGCGGAGTTTTCAGTGAAGTTGCAGGGATGGTCCGGTGCGGCGTATCTTGTGCTCGAGATGAGACAAAACTGCCAGGTTCTTCTCCTCTTACGTTAGCCACGTCCATTTGAACACGAGAACCACATGCAGGGGCTTCATTGGATGGCACCTCCGGCAAGGCCCCACTAACATACTCTTCTGTAGTGGCTCTCTTGGAAGGAATGCATGAGGGTTTAGGACGTTGTACGGGAATCTTGTCAATCTTGAACACTCGCTTAACACTGTTTATTTTGCTTGAATTTATTCCGTTCCCACTAACGAGATGCTCTCCATTTAACGGAATATCTTTAGTACATTTTGCAGCACTTGATCCTGCAGATCCAATAATGTTTGTGCCTTCAGTAGAATTGTTTTCTATATTCACTTCCTCATCAACGTTTTCATTCATTTCAGCAAGATTACTGTTACTAGTGGCGGTTGGAGCGTGTTCATTACTGGCACACGCTTTGGGTTTTGCGTTCGACTGACGCTCCTCTGCATTTACCACAGGACTGTTTGACGAAGCGCAGCGGGACTGTTCCGTAGTGTTAGAGCACGGCGGTTCGAGCGCTTTTTCATGTGGTGAGGAGTTCTGAGTTCCCAAATTTTTCACCTCAGTTGACGCTCGATCCCCAGAAGTGCTCTTAATCGACGACTCAGAACTCGTCTCTAAATTGGAATTATTTTCATCCCATTTTATTTCAGGAGCACCGATCTCTTTCTGGAAAAAAAAAATCGTCGAATTTTACCTTCAATCTATTGAATTTTCATTTCATTTAATTATTGGTTGTATCATGAAACAAGTAATATTTCTCGTAAAAAACGGACAGCGTCCCGAGATTTCTAAAGCGTTGAAGTTTAGACAGCTTAATTTTTTACCATGATTCAACACATAAAATCAATTCCTTGGGCAATAGACGTGAGGCCCACTTACCATGAGGTGGGTGCGGGCATCATTTAGGATGAGGTGGGCTTCTTGAGCAATAGACGTGAGGCCCACTCCTTCAACCCATACCAGGCCCCCGCCCTCTGGCCCACCTTCTTCTCGCTTCTGCTTGTTCTTCTTAAGAGCAGCTGACTGGTCTCCATGGGCACGACTGTAAGAGAAATCGAGGTATTTTAGAACTTGTGAAGTTTTATGTGTTAAAATGAGGGTTTATGAACCTGAGGACCTGAAATTTTATCCCTGCCTAAGGCAATTTTGAATCGTTAGATGTAGCAAGATTTTCAGAACAAAAGAAATGATCGCTGCAAAACACAGGTCAGGCTTAACAATCAACGCATTATTACGTTACGAACTTATAATGCATTTTCGAATGAATGACTCAGAAGTGGTTGAACATTTTGAGCAATTGGCGACGAGTATTCTCACTGATCAATTCATCTTAATGCCATTCTCCACTAGGACTTCTTACATTCCACTTTAAAGAACATCGCACAACGGATATTTTTTCTAGTTACCAAAGTAGGAGGACGCTTTTCTTCAGTTTAGGTTAATTTGAAACGATCTCATTTTTTGACTAAATCATTAACACAATTCCAAATACATAATTTTTACTTATAGTATTAATGTTTTTCTGACTAATCATTTTTTCTCTTTCGCTTAGCATTATACATGTCTTCTGTGAATGATTAGACTCCACCTGGCGAAAGGGGCGCTCTTCTCGAGCAGGGCGACGAGCTGTCTGTGGGAGGTGGTGGCCAGCTGGTGCAGGGAGGTGATGCCTGCGGAGAAGAGACGTCGCGCGGTGCTGCTCGACACGTGCGGCAGCTGCGCCAGGTCGCACAGCTCGCGACGTACACCGAACTGGAGGCAGCCTTCGAACTCCTGCACCAGCAGCCATAAACTGCGCCATCCCAGACACGAGCAGAACACTTTCACCATCCCTGCAACATATTGCTGTAGTCAGATACACCTTCACCATCCCTGCAACATATTGCTGTAGTCAGATACACTTTCACCATCCCTGCAACATGTTGCTGTAGTCAGATACACCTTCAGCATCCCTGCTACATATTGCTGTAGTCAGATACACCTTCAGCATCCCTGCAACATGTTGCTGTAGTCAGATACTCAGATACTCTGGAGTCAGATACTCGACTTGATGGTTAAGAAGAAAGAAGGATTAGCAAGCAGAAAAGTTCTGGCTGGAGGGAGGCAAGGGTTAGATAGTGTGGAAACAGATTAAGAAAGAAGAATGGCGAAATGTCAGTCTTCTTTGCCCACGCTGAATCTTCCTTCTCCATTTGCGCTGGCGAAATGTCAGTCTTCTTTGCCCACGCTCAATCTTCCTTCTCCATTTGCGCGGAAAGTTACCGTTCCTTTCAGTGAGATTTGAAAGAAGACAATATGCTGCATCAATGGGTGATGGGACACATCAGTTCAGTTATTGACTGCATGGTCAATGTTTTTGGCAAGGATGCAGGAGAAGAACCCACCAGCGAAGGTGGCAGCCGACTGCTGCAGACTCTGAAGCAGCCCCTTGTTGATGTTAAATTTAGAAGCCACGTCAGGTAGCGGCACCTCCTGCAGTAGGTCGTGTAGGGCTAATGCCGTATAGAAGCGCTTCTGCAGACGTAACTGCGTCGCCTGTTGCTCAGACTGAAAGTGAAATAATTGAGTGATTATCCGAACAGCATTGGGTTGCGTAAATATGTATGGAAGTTCATCGATGATTGATACAGAACCTATGACTACTACTCAGATTAATTTGGTGATACAATTTTATAATGTTTGGTCTTCTGTAAAAACATTGGCTCAAGTACCACGAAGAAGAGCCTATTGTGAGGGTTTACAGTTGTAGTCAATCATCGCGTGATGACAAAATCGCGTGAATAACATGAATTCTTTATGTCAGGCGGCCCAGTCTTTCTTTCACTGTTGGCCCTGTACATAACACCGAGATTCGGGAGATACTTGAAAAATGTATCATGAGGGATCTATATACGTTGATTGGTATTAAAATACTGTTTTTTTAATTATGACTGGAATTTTGTGCCGCCTGTAAAGCAAGGCAGGTGGGAATTGTCTACTTTCTAAGCTGCTAAGACTAGAGCTTTCCGACCATTTCTGGTGACACATGATTACCACTGAATGGAATTATCCCTTGCACCTTGATGGTGACCCATGACCCACCTTTATGCTGATGGTGCCCTTGACAGCCTGCACGATGAAGCTCTCCCTGACGCCCAGCAGGGACGCCACTCTCCTGATGGCAGCAGGCAGCGCCTCCCACACCCCCAGCAGCGCCAGCCAGTCGGGCTCACAGCTTATGTAGATCGGCGTCACCTGGAGACAGGAGTCCATTACCTCAAATGAAGCTAAACTACAACATACTTGTACTTACACGACTAATTCTTTACAACATCTTGCCATAAGTACTTTATAGTCTTACCGGCATCACTCAGAAGCATGGCGAGATGAAAGTGAGCATCACTCACGAGCATGACGAGGTGGAAGTGAGCATCACTCACGAGCATGACGAGGTGGAAGTCAGTATCAAGGACGAGGCAGCGACGGGCGGCGTGGAGCTCTGCGAAGACGAGCAGACCTTCGTCAGGAGACAAGCCTGAGCGCAGGACAGCGCGCCCCAGCGGCGAGCTGCTCAGCTCCTCCCCAGACCGACTGCCCAGAAGAGATAAGAGTTACAAGTTAGTAACCAGGCGCCATACTTTCAAAACTCGCTAAGTGAACGTAAGTACTTACGTTCTATTTTCTATAAGTACTTACGTTCTAAGTGAACGTAAGTACTAAGTAAGAACGTAAGTACTTACGTTCGAAGTGAACGTAAGTACTTACGTTCTATTTTCTTGTCTATGATTGGTGGATTTTGCTTGAAAGGCCGTCAATGATTGGCTGATGAACTTACGATCTCTTAACTTTTTTGAAAGTATAGGGCCAGGTCAGTCAATCACTGACGGATTATCAAGCTAAACCCACCGATCACAGACGAGAAGTTGATGCTACGCGTACTTAGGCCGCTATGTGTACTTAGGCCGATACTTGTACTAAGGCCGCTACATGTACCTAGGCGCTAGTTGTGTACTTGAGCCTCAATGTGTAGTTAGGCGAGTTTCGATAGTACAACACCAGGTTATCCTCACTCGAATTCGGATTCTAGAACCTCTTCACTGTACATTCATTTACCGTTGACGCGGTTCCTGTCAATAGATTAACCATTTTCCTATACTATTCGTACCTACACGCTCGGTAACGACAGTTACCGGTAGAGACTAAAGACAATCGTTGTCTACTGATATATTAACCGCTGTTACTGCTGTTCGTATATAATTTATTCTATATTATCAATGAATTTTCTCCACAAGCACACAAATTACAGTGGTAAAAATTGACCGGTTGTAAATCATTGGTTTTCTTGTCATTCAATTACCTGGCAGGGCAGAAGTAAGTGATGAATTAGGTGAACATTATATTTAAAAAATGCCAAAACCATTATAAAGCGGGAAATTATAGTTTTAAACATCAAACGTAAAAGGAACATTCTTCTAAATTAAGTTAAAAAAGTTTGTAGATGTCATAGAAACTTGAGAATGGCCCCACCTTATGAACTCGTTGTCAAGGAGATACTTTATACACGACTGAACAGTGTTGCCTTCCAGTCCACCTACACCATCGTCGTCACCCGCGCCGTCATCACGACGACGCTCAGCAATACAGGCCGCGAGCAACGTACACCTGCACTCAAATGAAATAACTTGATAATATTATTTGAATAGTGAAACACTTCCTGCACATAACAAACTTTCGGCGATATTTTACTGGGTCAAGATGACTCACACTAAGGAAAACAATATAACTCAGTATACTCACTGCAGTGAGTGACAGAGAGCGCATTTTCTCGTCGACGAAAACGTGAAGTCACGGTCGGACAGACAGACGGACGGACGGACGGACAGGGCGAGCACAATAGTGCATTTTTCCATAAATGAGAAAGAGCGCTAAAAATACCTCGATATTTTGATAAAGTTTCACATGTTTCTGAGTGTGTTTAAATTAATGTTTTATTAAAAGAAAGTTTGTGTAAACAATACAGATAGGGCGGGAATTAGAATTAATATCAAGTTTTGGGTATAATCGTAGTAAAGCATGTGAGAGAATGCGTCACATAGGCAATAACTGGGGCCATTGTAGTATTAACATCTATATCAACATTTAAATAAGTAGGTAATGCTCATAATTCTTTGGTATAAAAATTAAATCAAATTCAGCTTCATTGAATCATTCTGTATACAGAATTAGAGAGAGATATAAATATTAGGAGTTATAGAGCAAGTTACGCGGAATTTCTGTAAGATTTTCCTCATTTTAAAGTGTTTAACACCTGGAAGTAGCAATCATTAGTAGCAATCACACGCAAATTGGCTTTTTATTGAAGATCAATTTTGCAATTGTGCTGCTGCTTATACCGTAGTTGCGCATATTAAAATGTATCACAAATTTGGGACTTTCTCCATATCTTGAGAAATTTTCCTGTTATCAAAAAAAGGAAAAAATAGCCTAAATATTTCTTATAAGACAAGAAATTCATGCCAAAAGAAATTCCTGTAATAAAATTAATGCAATAACTCTTCTCGTCACATAATAAAAAATATAGGATATTTATTGGCTGAGGATTCAATTTTAAATTCTTCCGTTGCTACCCACACGAGTTATGTATTGAATCTTCTTTGTATCATGTGACAGGGATAAGTATCAATAGTTATGCTCGATTATTACTACATGAACATTGCACAGAAATCTATCAGTGTTTCCCCCCAAATATCAATGAAATTAGCGGACCGAACCTGCAGTAGTCGAGGAGATCAGGGAGCGACGTCGCCGCGCCGCTCACGACAACCTGCAGCAAATGATACATTGATGAGCATATTAATAACTACAGGGGTGTTATTGAACACATTAAGTTTTTCTTCAGCAATATGTATGTTAGGTATATTCAACACATATACTCCAGTATATTCAATAATGAGTTCGGCACACCCAGTGGTGCGTAGTGCGCACGACTGGTTATTATCATCAGTAACAGGCGTAATTAACGACCACGACTCACGCCACACTCACAACTCACTCATAACGTCACACGCCTCACCTAGTTACATCCACCGCCCACAGACTGCCTCACCAGGCAGTGGGCAGTGAGGCAGCCTTACTCACCTCCAGCAACGCCCTCTTCAGGGCCTCACCAGGCAGTGGGCAATGAGGCAGCGTTACTCACCTCCAGCAACGCCCTCTTCAGGGCTGAGGTGAGGCTGTGGGCGGTGAGGCAGCTGGTGACATGAGGCAGAGGCGCCGTGACGAGTTCACGTCCAACCGTCAGCTCCTGCCGCCCGCTGCACACCAGCACGCACTCGCCTGCCCGGTACAATAATATTGATAATTCACCTGATATGAGATATCGTATAATAATAGTAATTTATACTAAATAATCAGCATAAGAATCAATAATATACTAATTAACAGTAAAATTTAACAAGAAGCGATGACACGGAGAAACGACAAGAAATTAATAACATTTAACAGCCATCAGCTGACAATTGAAGAGAGCAGATAACCCAGAGCCAAGCTTCAGCACAGGAAACAGACCCGCCACTAAAATTACGAGCAAGAGGGAATACTTCATTAAAAGTACATAATCATTATGTTAATAACGAATTGGAACTTGTCATTTAGAGTATGACATTGGGTTTGAATAAATTAAAAAGTAGAATTTGTCACTTTATTTCTCATCTGTAAAAGGTAATTTTTCCTTCATTTTCTATTAAGCAACGGAAAACTGAAGCTTGTCTTAAAACACACCAAAAGATAAGAATTTTTTCATTTACACCAAACTAGACGATGAGCTTCAAACTTTAACTTGTGAAAACTATTTTAATTGGACGATTGTGTCAGTCTGCTTACACAAAAAAAGTTAACGCATGTTTAATTATGAGAGATAATTATTACTGTAAACCCCAGTAACTGACCTTGGGTATCAACACCCTTCCTGCCGGCACGCCCCGCCATCTGGTGGTAGGCCAGAGGGTCCAGAGGGCGCCCCGCGGCTGAGAAGGGCGAGCGGATAATAACACGGCGGGCGGGGAGGTTCACCCCTGAAGACAGGGTTGAGGTTGCCACCAACACCCGCACGATGCCAGCCCGGAAGCTCGCCTCGATGATGTCCCGCTCTTCTGTAGTCAGTCCTGCGCGCACAAATAACTGTCAAATGCAATGAAATCAAATGATATTTACCATGCCTCATCCCCAACAGATTAAACAATTAAAACCCAAAACAACGAACCTAAACAAGTCAAATATTATTAATAATTGAGGTGCCCATAAGCAACACATGAAGAGTGGGGTAATTTTAATTGAGGTACCGGTACAACACGACTGAACAGCACAACTGAACAACACGACTGAACAACACGACTGAACAGCACGACTGAACAACACGACTGAACAACACGACTGAACAACACGATAGGTAAGATGTACACCTGCATGGTGGAAGGCGGCGCCATACTGCAGGCTGCAGGCCAAGGTCTTGTCGAGCCCAGCAGGAGAGTCGTGCAGCACCTGCAGCACACGCGTCAGGGAGGCCGCATCCAACGTCTTTCTGATCGCTTCATGGCACGGAGCCACTGCAGCACCAAGGAAATTTGATGGAACTTTTAATTTGGTAATTGACTAATCGTAGTTACCAATGTGAAAAATCTTAAACCATTTTAGTTAACAATGAAGAAAGGAATTTTAGCTTCAGTAAACTGATTCTCACTCTTGTTACTCAGCATATAAATGAATAGCATGGCTTAAGGTAATGATATTTATAGATAAAACGTTGCATCTTTTTTTACTGACTGTAACCACGGACGGAGTAATTAGTGAACTACAATGACATGAAATTACTAGTGTAATGGAGTCAGGGTTGATTAGGCCATATTGGTTTGTTGCTGAAGCTTAGGCTTCACCATACCCAATATCTGAGGCAGAGCTATACACAACCTGAGGCAGAGCTGTACACTACCTGAGGCAGAGCTATACACTACCTGAAGCAGAGCTATACACTACCTGAGGCAGAGCTATACACTACCTGAGGCAGAGCTGTACACTACCTGAGGCAGAGCTATACACTACCTGAAGCAGAGCTATACACTACCTGAGGCAGAGCTATACACAACCTGAGGCAGAGCTGTACACTACCTGAGGCAGAGCAATACACTACCTGAAGCAGAGCTATACACTACCTGAGGCAGAGCTATACACTACCTGAGGCAGAGCTGCCGAGCGTGTACACGTGTCTGGCGATGGCCACGGCCAGGGACTCGGTGCGAGCTCGTGACGCACAGAACACCAGGACCGAGAAGCCCTCCAGCAGCGTCTGCACACACAGCCCAAGCACTCCGTCGGGGTCCTGGCCAATAACAAAGCTAATAAAAAAATGCGCAATTACGGTAACCTGCCATTAATGCCATTCATAGACCAATTAAAAAAAATATCAACACATATGCATCTTTGTTGTAAACAGAATGTATGGCGAGTTGGCTGTATTAGATACGTACCTACCACACCTACATCCCACTGAGCTGCATCAGAAGTAAAAACAATTTTAGTGTTTAGAATGCAAGCATAGTCGGCACATTATAGAAACTGAAATATTTGAAAAATGAGTAGAAATGACCTTAATAAGAGAGGTAAACTTTTATAAAATGCTTATTTAACAATTTGATCGAAAAATTGATACCGGTTATACTAAAAGAAACATAGAGCTCATTTATTACGACCCAGTAGCAGAAACACACTTTTGCCGATTTTTCGTAGGGAAGTTTCTGGATGAGTTTCATGTCTGTAGTGAAGAGTGAGCCCTCATTGAGGAGGAGATGTGTCAAGGGCACAGGGCGATGGTCGGTCACATAGAGAGCTGCGTCTAGCCACTCTGCTAGCAAGGACACGTTCGGCAAAGTAGCAGACATGCCAATGATTTGTAGGCGCCTAAACTTGGAGTTCAAGAGATGATTATTTGTAGATGCCGTGTCTGTGCCGCCATTTTCCTGAGAGAAAAATAACGAGTGGTGTCTGTTTTCGCGATGCCCCTGTTGTGAGACTAGTAAAGGAGTTCCTTCTAAAGCGTCACCATGAGTTGATAATAAAGTATTGGTTTTCTCGTGCCCACTCAGTTGAAGACGTTCAGCCTGGAATGAAAAAAATTCATGAACAGATTTTGAACACAATGCTTAAGTCGTAAAGAATGGATAACAGAGCCGTTATGAATGGCTAATTGTGCAGTGATCCCGCTGCTTCAACAAAAAATTCCCAGCTTTTTCACACTTAGGATTTGTCTAGGAAATTTTTATACCGTGTATCAAAAATCCAGACAAATGATAACTTGTGCTTCAAATTTAGTGTACAACATTAAAAAGCATATAAAACTATCAGGCAATAACCCAAACTGTTTACTTTGAGAGAAGAGAAGCGTAGTTTGGTGAGCAAGAGTTCCAGCAGGTAACCTCTCTGCCCATCCGACACCAGGTGAAGCTCGTCAACCACAACAACGCTAATGTCACCCAGCGTTCCCTCCTGCATCATCCTGCATAATAAGAATCTTGTACTGTATTTCTTGTTATCATTGTCAGGCTCAGGCTGGAATTTTAGAGGGGTGTTAAATTAACCAGAACACAGAACATATTGGACATAACAATCACAGTCTGGAGAGGATGATATCACAATCCCACAGCCAATCACAGTCTGGAGAGGATGACATCACAATCTTATAACCAATCACAGTCTGGAGAGGATGATATCACAATCTTACAACCAATCACAGTCTGGGGATGGACATGTATCAGCACAAAAATGACTAACTCTATGCACTATCCTAGAATTCCAGCCTGTTGTCACCATCTTCCTTTTTGGTGCATATTTTGGGTTCTTTCGATCTCTGTTGAAGCCATCAATTTTTTGTGTGCAATTGATAAATGCTAAATGCTAGAAACTCAATAAAATCCATTCCACAACTTAACTCAGTAAAACAAATATAAGAAGGAAATTAGAGTACAACCACAAAAATATAAACAGGTATGACAAAATTGCATCCAAATAGAGACACTGACCTGTTACATAGATTATTAGCCTTCTCTATGGTGCAAACAGCCACATCAACTTTAGTGAGGCCTCCAGCAGGCACCTGTCCCCCCATGAAGCCCTCAACCACCACCCCACCACCGCTCAATACCCGCTGCACATCAACAATATTTCATGGAATATCAACAAAACAGGTGGTTAATGTTTTCAAATGGCAATGAAGCGACTTTAAATATTGTATAACAAGTTAAAAAAGTGCAAATGCAATTATGGCAGGTCATTAAAAATGTAAAATTTTATAAGTTAGCAGCAGAAATTGAGAATCAGAAGCTAAGAAGAAACTCCATTTGCATTTATGGCTCATTACATGAAGTCTTTGATATTCTATATCAGAGCATATAAAAAATATCAACAAGTCGATGAACAATAACCAAATATATTTCAATTGCAATGATTTCAAATCTAAAACAGGAATTGGTTGTTCTCATTAAGATAATTCTTCCTTCTGCAGAATGTGAGTCACAAATGAACCAATTGGTTCATTTGTCAATGTTTGCTCTCTCATTGTCAATGTTGTGACACCGAACAATATTAATTGACAGACTAGTTCTATTGTATTTGATTGTTGAACTATTGAATTTTGATTTCTATACGGACAATCAATGAATAGTGTTGTTTAGTAGATGAAGCAAATATCCAAAATGTGGCGCTTGTGATGCACAAGGACAGACGAGTCATTCTTTGTTTTTCAGAACATGTATGATTACTGGAAAAAGTACAACAGCCAAATTTTAAACATATCTGAAAATCGCAACATACATAGTATGAATGATGAAGATATGCCAAAATATTATGTGGAAAACTAAAACTTTGATAATACTGTGTGACAAACAAGGACTATATTTAGTGATTGTGTTAATGATTCGCAATTTCACCTGCAAATAATTTGTTTTTTCTTTTGCCATGGACACAAATGGCACAATAAATATTGCCTTCTTCTTGGTCTCCAGTACTCTCTTAAGAAGAAGAAGTTCTGCCACAAGAGTTTTGCCTGCGCAATAAAAACGTATTTAATACAAAAATGAAGTGGAAAAACATTTCAATAAACTAAACATGAGCACAATATTTAATTGAAACCTGTACCTTCCATCATGGTTGAACAACTTTATAGGAGCTGGTTATTGAATGGAAATTCAATAAGAAATCAAAATGCAAGCTTATGAGATGTAAAGAAATACAATCAGTTTCAATCATGGAAATGGATAACCAATGGCAATAAAAATGAGTCCATGAAGTGGAATTTTCATGATATGATAGATATTAGGATACTAAAAATATTCTAGAAACCCATGTGCATATGCCAATTCCACCCATATTCTTAACAACATATATATTGAATAGGTACGGTACATCAAGTTTACATGGTGTGGAACAAATTGATGTTTTAGTTGAATAACATCAGCTGGAATAAATGATCACCGGCAGAAGTTGGAGCAGAATAAACCAGGTTGCGTCCTTGTAGAACATCTGGCAGCTGCAGACACTGATGTTGCCATTCAAATAAATTTTTGATGCCATTCTCTTCATATTTCTGTACATAAAACAAAAACAAAACACCATTGGGTGTTATTATCTTAACATTTCAAATGTCCTTTAGTTGTCACAATATTCCATTGATGATCACTATGTACTATGGTAATACATGTGCATTTTAATCAGAGAAAAAACTGGCAATTTAGGCTTTAGTTTTGGCTCAATGGAAATTTGGAGAAATATATTTGAAATATATATTTACTAGTTTCAGAATAATTCTAAATTCTGAAACTATGATTGTTGTCACTTTAAAATGCCATTCAAATATGAGAAAAAAAACTTGACCTGGCTGAACCTAACCTCTGTAGTATTTGTCCCAACCCTAAACAAACCCTTTTTATTACTACCCTAACCCCTAACCTAATGCACACTTGCATATAAGGTACTACCTATCTCTTGGTGTTGCACAACTGTATATAAACTAATCACCTGGAATGTAGTTTGATGCAGTCGCACAATTACACTGTGTCGCCGAATTTCATCAAAAACATTGCACTATTACCTTTCTTATGCATATATACATACGTACATATATATTCATGTGCACACATGGTCAGCTTATTAAAAACACATTTAAAGTCATACTAAGGTAATCAGGCCTCTTTCAAAGAAAATATAGAGTTTAGCTATTTCATTAGTTTAAAGTTACACAAATTTATCACCATATTATGTAATTCTATTAACCCAAGCAACAACTGAACATTTGCATTAAGATAACCCTAGCAACAAACCCCAGAGATTGTAATTACAAATATATTACTTTCTAGCTGCAAGGAATTGTACGTACTGGACTTATTTTCAACAGAATCATCACTACAGAGCAATCAGCATTCTTTCTCTTGAAAACTTTTCATGATTTTACATATTACCGTACTGAAAAATAATCTGCTATGCTGTTCTGCATTGAGCAAAACTATGTAATTCGAGGAGCTTATCCAGATCTCATATAAATGTCTAAGGAGAATATAGATGGATTAAAACAGTTAAGGGTTTATAAATAACTCAACTCAATGTTGAAGAAGGTAAAATTTTGACTTAACTTACCTGATATATTGCTTCTGGCAAATTATAATGGCTCAATCCTGGCCTCAAATCAGAATCTTTTGCATGGCTTCCAAGCTGAATAGATGAATTCATAACCCACACTGCATGAGTCCCACTTCCAGTCTAACAGTCCCAGTGTCAGCTCAGCAGTCAGTCAGTCCAGGCAAGTTAACAATAGCAGGTAAACTTCTTTGTACCAATCTAAGCAAGCTGCAAAGAAAATAGTTATTAATAAATGACACAAATGAAATATAGTTAAAGTTTTCATCTTCCTAGCAGTAAGTCTTCATTCAAGCTTCATCTTACACTTTCTTTTGGACAAGTTACATTAAAATCCTATTTGTTAATTTCAATGGCTGCTCTGCTAATGGTGGCAAATGCAATTGGTGCAGATGGCTGCTCTGCAATTGCATCCTCTTGCAGTGCAGCAGACTATACACATACATACATTTACTAATAATAATAAATATGTTCAATATTTGCTGCCTATAGGTCCTCTTATTCTGAATGTATGCCTGGGCCACTTCATCACATGGAGATTATCCTCAAATACATGCACAGAAAAATTTCCCAAAAAACCAACATCTTCCTGAGTGAAGCAATTGAACCCTATCCTACCATATATCAGGGAATTAAAATAAGCTGCTTTATAAAAAAAACATGTTTGCCAATGACTACGCAGTTGTGTATCTCTCGAGACCATCAAATATTTTCTGCTACAATGCCTCAGACCAGGGGTCTCCAAAGTCCAAACTCCAAACTCCAGCCCGCGGCTGATTCCATCCGGTCCTCCAAGGATATCATGTAGTTCAACATTATGTGTACAAAAATCAAGCAAGGTGTTTATTTCTGGTTACGCATGAACTAAAAACAGTAAATGGGTGTGACTGGCCTGCAAAGGTTTCAGAAAGTTTGCTCTTGGCGAAAAAAGTTTGGAGGCCTCAGCCATTCCCACCATGCTTTTGTTTACGTATCAACTCCAAATTGGAAAATTGTGCAGAAGCCACTCCTGAAGGAGAAAACAACCATGCCTGTGGCCAATTATACACATTTCCAAATTTCAATTTCTATAGCCTGAAATTAAGAAAAACTGCATATTTTCACATGCAATTTTTGTAAATCTGACCTAATATTCCAGATTGGAACTAAGCCAGTTAACATAACTAACCTACCATGCACTAATTTAATACAGATTCTAGTACATTTAATGTACCTAAACTGTACGTAAACTCCAGTACGTCCTACGTGCGTCCTGCATATACGCGGGTAGGTGATTTGGAGCGGTTTGATGAGGTGTTGGTTTCTGCCCTCTCGACCATCACCAATGTCAGCTTTGAGCGCGAATCTCTTGAACAAGCTGTGTTGCCAGTCCGGCTGGGAGGCCTGGGTATCTGTATGTCAAAGGACATCGCGCTCCCTGCGTTCATATCGTCACTCCACTCCGTCCGTGGCCTAGTTGATGCTGTTTTACAGAATGTACGACTGGCCGAGGATGACAGTTTGCGGATGGCGGTGGATGAGTGGCACAATGGGAACGCAGGTATTGCTTTGCCCGGGGACGCGAGTTTGGGCCGGCAGAGGACTTGGGATGGGCCTGTGGCCGCGGCCTCCGCGGCGCGGCTTTTGGAAGCGGCGGACCAAATATCCAGGGCTCGTCTACTTGCGGCGGCGAAGAGAGAGAGTGGCTTGTGGCTTCACGCTATTCCTTCAGATGCTCTTGGAACACTTCTAGATCCCGACTCCTTCCGCGTCTCAATTGCTCTTCGAGTTGGCGCAAATGTATGCGAACCCCACACTTGTCGGTGCGGAAAGCGGATGGATGCACGAGGGCTGCATGGCCTTTCTTGTAAGTACAGCGCTGGGCGACATCCAAGACACTCGGCTCTGAACGATGTGATCAGGAGGGCTCTTCAGAGCGCTGGCGTCCCTTCATGCCTTGAACCCGTTGGAGTGGACAGAGGGGATGGTAAGAGACCGGATGGCTTAACGGTTTTCCCGTTTTCTAATGGGAGGTGTTTGTGCTGGGATGCAACCTGCGTCGACACTTTTGCTGAGTCGCACGTCAATAATTCGGCTTTTTCTGCTGGGTTCGCGGCTCGTGCGGCGGAGGATAGCAAGAGACGTAAATACGCGGCGTTGGCAGCTCGGTATCGTTTCGAGCCAGTCGCATTAGAAACGACGGGCACATTTGGTGAAACGACTGGTCCTTTAATATCAGAGATTGGCCGTCGCATTACGGAATTGTCCGGCGAACGTAGAGAGACTCTATGGTTGGAGCAAAGGTTGGGTTTGGCTGTGCAGAGAGGCAATGCAGCTAGCATCCTAACAGCAGTCAGAGAAAAGTTCGACGTGGGCCCGCTCCTCGCTCGCGTCACAGCTCAGTGACCCTCGGAGTCGGTGTAGGCCACCATCAGAGGCGTTAAGGTTGGGGCCCTGATCATTGACATGAAACCATTCCCTGTTTTTATTTAATAAAATCAATTCCCTTTTTTTTTGTTGGAATGATGAGTGTGGGAGGCCTTTAAAAAAAGTAATTCTTGTCTCTTGAAATGTATACAGGGTCCACCCTATTTATGGCAATGGATGTTTGCTATAAAAAAATAAAATGGTTTCCAGGAGACTTTCTTTCATAATGAAGCTTAATATCATCTATTTTATATTGCAGAAGTCTAAGGTGTCTAAATTTACTATTAGGTACTTATGGCAGTAGATAGAAATGCAATTTTAACCCTTCATGAAAAAGGCTACAGTAATTCAGTCATTGCAAAAAAGCTCCAAATTTGTCATGAAACTGTGGAAGGTGGTAAAAAAGTTCAAGGAAACTGGTGAAACATGCAATCAACCTGGTCAAGGAAGGAAACAGTATCCAAACAAAACAATTGGTCAAAAGCAATGGGAGAAGTTGAGGAGAAACCCTCATTGCTCAGCTGCAAAATTGGCTGCAGAAGCAGGAGTTTGTCAGACATCAATGCATAGAGTCCTCATTCCTCAAAGATGACCTCAAAACCTCCCCTTACAAGATGCAAACAACTTTACAAGGCATGAACTAACAGTCCCCCATGAACAAATGAGGCTCGAAAGATGCCAGCACATTCTGGATCTCATTGAGGATGGCACGCTGCCCAACTTGGTGTTCAGTAACAAGAAAAAATTTGACATTAAGAAAGCGTTAACCGTCAAAATGACAGAGTTTGGAGTCAGGAGGAAGGATCTTTGGCTGCTTGGCAACCAGAACAGCAACACTACGTTAAAATCCCATGTACATGATGGTTTGGGCCATGGCAACCGCCACTGGGAAGTCCCCACTCAGTTTTGTCCCTTCAGGAGAGAAATTGAACAGTCAGCAATACATTTCTGAGTTCAGACTGTCTCCTCATTGCAATCAACTGACCATAGATTTTTTAGAATCAATTCATTTTGAATTCCTTCATCTATACTTCAGTCATAAAAATATCCCGTCAAATGAAACGATATTAGATCTTCTGTGAACTAGGCACGAAAAGGAAAAGAATCGGCAACAGGCCACATCAGGCCTACACTTCAGCACCGAGATCAATATGTTATGTTATGTTACTTGACATTTAAGGGGGGGGGGTATACCCTCCAGAAAAACTTTTTTGTTTATGGGAGGATCTTTCTGAAACTTCACAAACCGCAACAGAATCACATTTTGTTCCTGTGATTTTTTGGGAAAAATTGATAAAAAACGTGAAATTCATAGAAAACGGACATAAAAAGGGGGTACTGTAAAAATCTATCTCCTCCTAGGGTTTTCAAGCTACAACATAGAGACGTACATCATTCGGTACGTAAAGACCATACCAATCGAGTAACGATACACAATTCTTGCCTTAGTTTTTTTGCACGCATTTTTCCATTTTTTCTTAAGATTACCCCCCAACATCCCATTTTGAATCCAAACTATGCACAAATCTAAAAAAAGGGCTTCGTTACTCGATAGGTATGGTCTTTGCAAATTGAATGGTATGTCTCATTGCTGTAGCTTCAAAACTCTAGGAGGAGATAGGTTTGCCGTGACAATAAGTGTGAATTTTCAGGAGAGCGTGAAAAAGTCCCGCGCGCATCGCAATAGGCACGCAATGTAGGGTAAACGCGGTATATTCCGACACATTAAGGACGCATCGAGAAATGAAAAACTATAAAAAAACCGTATGCTTTACTCAAGTTCTGTTTGCTTTACGTGACTCTCAAAACACCGCACGACGCACCAGCAACGATGAAACGTCACAAAATGTTGCCATATTTATTTAAATCCCTAAAATGGGTTGGCTTGGTGATGTTCTGGATTAAAAATGAGTCTCGTACAGACTCCAAGAACAGGGATGCTGGGTGATTCTCATTTCTTGGAGATGAGACTAACAACTGACAAACACAGATTGAAAAGTTAATTGGCGTTTGCCAATGTCATCATTAAATTATTGTTTGTATCGTAATTGTTTTAATGCCGAGGATTCACAGTCACGATAATTATAAAATATCTTCCCTCTCAATGAAAATATTATAGTAGAGTAATGATATGCTGCAGCGCTTGGAACCTACGGGGTGCGCCAGAGAAACTTACTTATTTGGAAAAATTCCTGTGCGGTTAGTTGGGCGAGTAGAGGAGCAAGAGGGGGCGCATCTGAAGGAGAAAGTGTCCAAGTTTGTTTCTCAAAGTTTCTCAAAAAATTTGCTGTTGTGCAAGAATTAACTGAACGCGATTTTGTTGCCCGTCAAAATGCATATGAAATGCTGGTTGACAACCTGCCCAAAGACGCGGTCGTTTTTTCAGTGACGAGGCTCACTTCCACATTTCCGGCTGCGTCAACAAGCAAAACATGCGTTGTTGGTGTGGTGTAAATCAACGTGAGCTTCACCAGAAGCCACTTAACTGTGAGCGAGTTACTGTCTGATATGCGACCTCGGTAATGGGAATAATTCGAACGAACGCGCAGTTACCGTTAATGGAGCTCGTTACAGGAACATGATCGAGGAATTTTTTCTTCCAAGACTCGACGAAATAAACGTTAGGAACGTGTGGTTTCAGCAAGATGGAGCCACAGCACACCAAGCACGAGACTCAATGAATTTGCTGCGATATCATTTCCCCGATCGCCTCATCTCTCTCAGAGGCAATCTCCAATGGCCGCCACGCTCTCCTGATTTGACTCCATGCGATTTTTTATGGGGTTATTTGAAATCTCGATTTATGTCGATCGACCACGGACCATAGCACACCTCAAGAACAACATTCGCGACGCCATTGCCAAAATACCGATTGATATACTGCATAGAGTGGATACAAATTTCAAAAATCGACTTCATCAGTGTATACGCAATGAGGGCCGTCATTTATGAGATGTCATTTTCAAGAATGCATGAAAAAAAAATTTGGGATACTGTATTCTTAATTAAAAAATTTTTTAAAACAATAATCGAAGTACTTTTGTTTTTATTGAACTTTCAAATAAGTAAGTTTCTCTGGCGCACCCTGTACATACAGAGTGAATGTTGTCATCGTCATCTGCTGAACAAGTTTGAGTCCAAACTTGGGAAACTTTAAAATATCAAGCCAGCAAAAATTCCTGATTACTTATTTACCGAACAATGTGATGGGAAATGGTGGCGTTTTTGGTATTCCGATCGAAAGGGTATTCATTTCCTAGCGAATAGTCAATCTCAGAACACTATAAAAAACATTGGTTCAAATACGGAACTGTATAAAATATGATTATTATCATAATCGGCATATTATTAATCGCGAATGAATTACATCTACATAAATTTGTGGAACCGACATGTCACCGACATGTGGAACAGCCTCCCTGATAGCATCGATGTGCCTCGTCGCAAGTCCGTACGCCGCGGAGGTTCTTACGAGACATCGAAAGCATGCCGTCCCAAGCGAGTCAAAAACTCGCGTTATGCTAGGTATGGATATTAATACAGACTTATCTGAAATGTTCATTGCTTTGCATTCTAAACTTAAGACAAAGTGTTCATTGTTCGGTATTTCTTAGGATTGTTCTTTCCATTTTCTATGATTATTGTGAATAATTTAAATCCCTCGTTTGAAATGTATAAAAATCTCCAACTTCTATGGATAAGTGATCTTGGACTGAAGTCAAGTGGTAGTTGGTTTGAAGTCAAGTTGAGAATTTGGCCAGTTGCAATCCGCAACATTTCCTGCCATTCGATGTGGGCAACCTGCCTCAGTTCTTCAATTCAGAATTTGGAGATTAAGGCCAACTCAGATTTAAACTCAGTGCCAAGACTGAACGCCCGATATAGCCCCGTTTTACTATCGCCGGATTCACACTCTGCCGCTTTCATCGATTTAGTCAAAAGTTCAATCCTCTCTGAGTATCGCCGTTACTCGAGATGGTGTAGCGTAGGTATAGGGCAGCTTAACATTAAAGGTGGAGTCTGGCGTAACATCGCCTTCAATTTTGCTTTCAGGTTCTGGTAATGTAATAATATTACGTAGGTACGATGGGTATCAATTTGATTAAGCAACTTAGTGGAGTCACTCTCGTCCAGTATACTGCGTTTGCAGCGTTTCCTAGGAACCGACCATAGTTAAGTCCAGTATGGAAATGCTCTTCAGTGATTGGAACCCGATTTGTATTCTTCAGTTCGCAGCCAACTTCGAATGAACTGTCGAAATACCTCAAAATAGGACACGTTTCGTGAAAATCTTTCGCTATATAAGCCTTAGGGGTATGTAGGTAAAATTTAGACATTAGTGTCGAAATTTATTTTGTTTTCGTAATGTCCTTGGACGACATGGATTCGAAAACTTTTAAAGTATAAGATAGAGGGCTTTAACCTGTTGCATAGTTGTGCTTGACCTTGTGCTGTAAACAACAGCTATTCTGTGTTGCGCAGTTAGTCTCGTTCTCCATTGCGTTGACGAGAGTCACGCGACATTACTGATTTGGGAGCTTAGTCATGCACCCCAAATTTTGTGCATCAATCGGCCCTGAATGCCTAGCAAGTTTCCGCAAGACCACCAATCAGCCGCCGATATCAAGAGCTTTACACCTCTATACATGGGTGGGAATAGCCTAGATTATATGATCGAACGAGCGAATTAGCCTCGAGCGAAATTTCTCCGACCGCGGATGTGAAGAAAAGATGGCAGCATGAGCAGTACATTAGTAATTCAAATTATTTTGGTTGATACAGTAAATTTTGAGTTTTACTGTAAGAAGCATTTAAACTGAATCGCTAAATGGACAAGCAAGTCCCTCAAGCTGCGGGCGCTGATAAGTTGCCCATTGCCCAGTACACGCAGCAGCGGGGACAACGGCGAAATTTTGTGCTGGTCTCAGCGCGATATCACGTCACGGCCATGCACAGTTGACTATTCATTATTCAGGTGGTGTGAACGTCAGGGAGGCAAGATCCCCGCATCTTGTTCTTACTTTGTCTTCAGTTGCGTCTGAAACTGCCGCCTAATGTCTTCGTGCCACATATGGAATGTATAACCAGGGACGCATCTTTGTACTCGACAATTGTCTCAACGTCCTTCATCATGCATCGGGTTCATTTCCAAACTGCTAACTTCTTCTCAAGCGTTTGCGCAACTAAGTGGTAGATCTGCGCAGTGATATTCCGTCTTTATGGACTACGGTAGTTGCACAGTACCCGAGAGCTGGCACTGGGGATTTGTCGGCTTCAAAGTAGTAGATAAAATTGGGGAGGTTTCGTGGCGGTATTACTTTTTAGATGGGTTAACGTGGTACAACTTTGATCAACCTCGTCCACTAGGTAGATTACGTTTGAAATTTTGCGTTTGTATTTCAACATCGAAACAACGTTTGTAGTTCGATGTGCTGAGGAAGGAGTTTTCGGCAGCAAGCTTGGCCGACCCTTCCGATTTGGTTTGGAGACTCTTACGTACAGGAGGATAGAGCGCTGCTCATACGCCAGGGATTTGTCCTTCTATGAGTCCGTCCTCCTCGTCCACCCGCACCTCCTCCTGTCCCTCCTCCTCCTCCTGTCCGTCCTCCTCCTCCTGTCCGTCCTCCTCGTCCTCCCGCCCCTCATGTCCCTACTCCTCCTCCTGTACGTCCTCTTCCCGCCCCTCCTCATCTAAGTCAGTAATACAGATCTCCGGCGGAGTGGAGCAGCGGGTGGGTGTCCTGGTGGAGGGTGGAGAGCGAGAGGTTGAGAGTGAGACCAGATGTTGCCTGGTCAAGTTTCAATATATTAAAATGATCATAGTCATAATTGTAATGAAAACACTTACAGTATTTAATAGTTCACGTATACATATAATCATTAAATCATAACCACTTATTACAGCAAGATATAGAAGAGTTGAAATAACATGCATCTCGTTTGGTGATGAGATCATCGCGCTCCTGCAGTGCGGCCTCGGGGAACGGAAAGGTGCTGCGACGCCCCCTCCCCCTAAAAAATTTGAAAATGTTTAGATTTTTTCCGGATGAAATTTCTTCATATGTTTATTTAAGTTAAATTGTTGGAACGTTTTAAATTTTGGACAAAATTTACATTTGATAACTTGATTATCTGAGTCAAGGTGCCCGCGCGGTGATTTGCGTCGGTCACCTTGCATATTTGGAACGGAAAGGTGTTGCAACGCGCCCTCCCCCTCCTCCTCATCCCCCTCCTGCAGGTCCTCCTCCTCCTCCTCATCCCCCTCCTCCACGCTGTCTATAACAATCAGCGGGACCTGGAATAAAGAATTATCTCTGGGAAAAAATTACTTTTAAAATTATGTCTTCTGAATGTAAGGCCCTTCCCTAATTTTTTCCAACCCTGTATATCTGAATACATGGGACATAGCCAACACTTTAGGATGAACTAAGCAGTGTTCTTGCGTCGTACAACTGACCTGTACAAGTTCCTGGTTTGTCTGCAGCATCAAGTCTACTACTTGTCCCATGTTGTCGACAGCTACAAGAATGCGAGTATTTTTACGTCTATTTCAAAATTTTCACCCAAAACGGGGATGGAATAATTGTGACAATAGAATATGGTTAAATTTCCTAAATCAGTTTACCACAAGAAGTTTCATTCCATAAACATGCAGCTCTGTCTGAGATTCAGCGTGACATTCCAGAAGACGGAACAGGCGTGATGGTCGAAGGCTGCACGAGTCCTGGAAGTGGCGCTCGATAGCCGTGACGCCTGCAACGGATGCGCGAGGTTTGCGATGCTAGCGATGTGAACGATCACGCCCCTCATCAACGCTATATCAAGTCTTCTTCAAGAGTCATTGTGTCGCATAATGATCACGGCCTTCATAAACGAAATATCAAGTCTTCATGGAAAGCCACTGCATAGGTCACTGCATAATAAGAATATTACGGTCTCCCTAAACGACATTAAGCCTTCGTCCTTAGTATTTGTTTGGAACATAGCAGTCCCAGGCCACGATGGATCGCCGCCTCTGATTATCGTTCATTCGCCCTCATTTGGGCCACCTGATGCACGATACTGTTGCAGCCTACTCGCCGCTGGTAGTGTTACAGGGGAGGACGATCTGGGATTGTGCTCAGGAGCACGTCTAGTTGTCTTTTGAAGGTCTCCAGGGTGAACTCCCCCTTTCTTAGATCCCTTGGTAGGGCGTTGAACAGCCTTGGCCCTGCCACGGAAAGTCAAACCACAGATTTTTTGGAATCAGTTCATTTTTAATTTCCTCATCTACTCAAGATTTAAACCAATTTCTTATGTATGATAATGCTGGTATCCAGAATACTTTACTGGTCTTCACATAGGACTCAAAAATGAACTTGAGGGAGAGTCTAAAAAACTCTCTGCTTTGCCACTATGGACATCCAATCATCCATGATACTTTACTTGCCTACTTAGTACTTATAGCAAGTTATAGGGACTCAAAATAAAAATAAAAGTAGGTACTCTGAATCTCTGATGATAGGCTACATGATAGCTACCTACTTTTATTACTTTACTCTTTCAAGACATAAGAGATCAAAAATGAACTTGAGAAAGAGTCAGAAAAATTCTCTGCTTTGCCAAATCACCACAATGATCCTACCATAGTCTGTAGGAATGTGTAGGTACATTAATGAAGACACACCAGGAGCATGTTCATACTTCATTGTTCAACACGAAACAAAGTTATAAGACAGTGCTGTCAGCTGTCTCAGTTGGCACGGTTTCTGTGAGACTCAGAGACTGTGACAAGCCCAATTACCTACTCTTTAGTCTTTCTCTCATAAAAGTTATGAAGTGGCCCACTGGTTCTTCTTTTATATAACGGCTCTTAATACAGCCTTACAGCTGTTACAGGGGTGGTTTACAGTTTTGCAGATCGGCGACGAAGGATTGAGCCAAGAAAGAGCTTTGAGGAGGCCGGCGCGGGCCGGAGTAGGTAAATCAGTCTCAGATATGCCGTGTTTTGAATTTGAGCAAATCTAAGCGCAATGGATGCGGACTCACAACGCTTCAAGTTTAATGATTCACAACAAATTCCGTAATCTCATTATCTCAATTTGCATTATTGATCAATGGTATCTCAAAATTACGCGATAAACAATGGTACATTTTTGGAGTTTAGTATAAGTTGGATCATTACACATCGAAAATGCTCTATTTCTTGAAGGGAACTTTCGGTAGGAGTAATGACTAACAACAGACAAGCACAGACTGAAGGGTTAATTAGCTTATGCTGATGTCATCATTATATTATTGTATGTGTCGTAATTGTAACAATACCGATAATTTGCTGTCATGATCATGATGCATTTGAAAATATTATCCGAATGAATTAAATGGCCTGTCATTTTAAGATATATGAATTGAGAACTGCTGGACACTACTTCAAAATCTACTGAAGTTACTCAGCTAATGAAAGTATTTGAACAATTCGTAGAAATTTTGCAACAAACCATTTTTTTGTGCTTTCAATCATGAAAATTCTCATCATATATAAATTACATTGTATGAAGTAATCAAAGTGAGGATTATTCTATAGTACAATCAATTTCGGACATCGGGAATTCATTTAAACCTATCGAAAATACATTTGACCGTGTATCCGTGAAAGTCGCGCGTATTGTTATAAGATTGGGGTAAATGATCAAAATTTTGGAGCCAGGCAGGCAAAGGAGACCGCTGAAAGCATGTAACGATTACTCGCTATTAGACTTGGTGTTGGCAACGTTGTAGACGCAAGGCCTCACGCGTGTTTAAGCATACGCTGACAGCTACCGCNGCATGTCGTTGCCACTAGTGTAAACGGGCCTTTATAGCAACTACAAGTCATAGATCCCGCGCAGTTTATGGCCTTTCATATGGTCACAGATAATTTCATTTAAAGGCAATATTTTGTTTACAAAATGTTCGTAGTAGAGTTTACTAAATTTTACAAAATATTGCTGTATTATATTTATAATTTCAACCCACGATAGAGCGACCAATACGGATAACGCTAGCTCATTACACCACCTGATTCCGCACGAAGTCCTAGTCGTTTATTATTTGATTTCCTCTCAGCTTTCAACGGAAGCAGGATCATTTAATTTAAAATTCAACTTACGGGTCTTCACGAGTTTCTGCATTAGCCATTTTTTATCACGTTCGATAAACTAGAATTAGAAAACGTTGGTAGGCATGACTACGTCATTTTACGAATTAGAAATTGATCACGGGAAATTTCTTAATCTGATTTTGCATTATTAGTCAATGATATCCTAAATAACGACATAAACATTGATACATTTTTGGAGTTCACTGAAAGTTGGATCACAGAGCAGAAAATGCTCAATTTCTTGACTGGAGCTTTCGGTACAAGTAACGACTGACATATAACATAGTGATGTCGGCGCTGAGGAGTAGGCGATGTGGCCTGTCGCCGATTCTTTTACTTTTCGTGACTTGTTCACAGAAGATCTAAAATCGTGTCATTTGACCGGATCTTTTCAGGACTAACGATAGTTTGAAATAGCTACTAGACTCCCACCGGGTTCGATATGGTGCTAGACATTTCAAGTTGAACATATATTTTTACATAGCTTTATCTAGTCTGTTCATGGAAGCGTTCATACTATGATACTCGGAGCGTCAACGATGCTATCAGGGAGGCTATTCCACATGTCGATGATTCGAAACGAGAAGAAATGTTGTCGCGTGGATAAGTTGCAGCTCAGTTTTTTTAGTTTATAGCCATGGCCCCTGGTGTTGGTTCTTGTTTCAAATTCTAGTAATCCTTCAGGGAGCTTGTATAAACCATGAGTATACTTGTATACTTCAATGAGATCTACACGCAGACGTCACAGATTGAAGGGTTAATTAGCGTTTGCTGATGTCATCATTAGATTTTTTGTTTGTATCGTAATTGTAACATTACCGATGATTTGCAGTCACGATACTTTTGAAACTAATCTACACATGAATTAAAAACCTATCAATATGAGCGATATAGATTAAGAATTGCAATTTGCAACAACTACTTTGAAATTTCCCGAACTTACTCAGCGAATAAACGTTTCTATATATTTTGAAGAATTTTGCAGGAAGAACAAGCTTATGCATGTTGTCATCTATTAGTATGATGTTTAACAACAAATTTCACTGTGTAAGGAAACTAAAAAAAAGAATCCATAACATCAATAATTTAAAATTAATTTACAGAATTCAAAAATATATTTGGCACTATCCTTGTGAGAGCCTTCGTTATTTGAGAATGTTGCTAAATGCTTCGCTAATTTTGGCGCCTGAATGGCTAATGATATGGTTCAAATAATTGCTCTCTGATGGGGAACGCAGGAATCTCCGAGCATGCAAGTCCTCACGTGTGTGAAAGCATACGCTGACAGTTACCGGAAATATTATTTTCCTTAATAACTTTAAATGGTTATTGCAACTTACCAATTACAAGTGATACTGATAGATCCCGCGCACTTTATTCGTCTTTCCTATGGACACATAATTCCATTCAATGTCACTATTTTGTTTGCTAAATATTCGTAGTAGAGTTTACCAAATTTAAGAAAATATTGCTATATTAAATATATAATTTCACACCACGATCGAACGACCCCTACCGATAAAGCTAGCTCATTACACCAGCTGATCTCGCACGACATCCTGGGGCCATACTTTCAAAACTCGCCAAGTGAACGTAAGTACTTACGCTCTATTTCCTTGTCTATGATTGGTGGATTTTGTTTGAAAGGCAGTCAATGATTGGCGGATGAACTTACGATCTCTTAACTTTTTTGAAAGTATAGGCATCGTTTATTTTTTCCTTTCAACTTTCCAGGAAAAAAGGATCATTAATTTAAAATTTCACTTCATTTGTCTTCACGAGTTTCTGCATTAGCCAGTTTTTAAAATTCGGACTGATATGAAAACGTTTGTATGCGTAACTATTTCACATTGTTAAAATTATTCATAACTAATTCATTGATATGAATTTACATTATTAGTCAATAATATTTCAAATAATGACGTAATCATTGCAACATTTTGGAGTTTAGTATAAGTTTCATCATTACATATCGAGCAAAAAAATGCTCAATTTCTTGACGGGAACTTTCGTTACGAGTAACGACTGACATTTGACGAGCACAGATTGAGGGGTTAATTAGCGTTTGCTGATGTCATCATTATATTATTGTGCGTGTCGTAATTTTAGTAATACCGATGATTTGTAGTACGATACTTCTGGAAATATTCTCCCTAAGAATTAAAAACCCTATCTTTTGAGCTATATAGACCGAGAACCGCACAACTACTCTAAAATCTACTTTAGTTACTCACCAAATAACCATTTTCAAATATTCTAAGGAATTTTGTAGCGAGAACAATTTTTACGTGTCGTTACCATAAATATATTAATATCAACAAAAATACCATTGCGCTAGAGAAAATAGGAAAAAAATCGGAAACTGATGAATTTCGAATATTGATAAATAATTTACAACAATCGAAAATAAATTTGACGGTGCCCAAGTGGAAGCCTCTCGATGTTGCTAATGTTGTTAATTGTGCCAAATTTTAGAGCCATATTGGCAAATTATGCGGTTCATATAATTGTTCTATGAGTGCGAATGTAGGAAACGCTGAAGATGCAATTCATCACGCGCGTCGAAGCATACCCTTACAGCTACCGGAAATATTCTTTTCCCTATTCCATATAATGGGTTATTGCAACTTAACAATTACAAGTGATATATCCCGCACAGTTTATATGTCTTTCATATGGGCACATAATTTCATTTAAAGGCATATTTTATTTACTAAATATTTGTAGGAGACTTTACGAGATTTTACAAAATATTGCTATATTACGTTCAGAATTTCCAAGGAATTTAAAAGCAAATAAAACGCAAAGTAAATTTAACACATCGATATTGAAAACGTTTCGTAGTCCAGCTACATCATCAGTTCGACAATCTAAAAATGAATATATCATTTTACAAGTAAAAATTCTGAGACAGACATAAAACCAAAACAAGACCTAACATTAAATCGAAAAACAGGATTCGATCGGTACAACTTAGTCCTATGGTTCACAAAAATAATAAAACTTAAGAAAAACACAAAAACATGCAAGCCTATCGATTCACTATTTCAAGAAGATATGAACTAAACGCATTATTGAGACACGGTTTTCGCTTGAAGATATGTAGAGACTCCAACCTCAAACATTCTTCAATACAATTCACTATGGAATTAAAACCCAACAATTGCTTATCATTTCTCGATTGTAAAGTTACTATGAGCTTCTTTAGCTTCTGCTCGTTGTGTTTCAAACTGAATAGTCTTCAAACTTTGATATACCGCGGCTATAGGGTTTGTTCTACCTTCCATGATATGCATTTGTAATTCGAATTTATTCGTAATAAAATTCAGCTGAATGGTTTTCCATCGTACTATGTGTTTAGTAAAATCAAAAGCTTCTTATATAACAAATGTTCTCAAACAGTGACTGAATGCGATAGTAAGAAAACTATTTATTGCACATGGCCCTATTTTGGTAGTGTGTCTGAAACTATGTCAAGAGAACTAAAGATTTTATTTATGAAATATTTCCCGAATATTAATTTGCATGTTTTGCTGGTAAATAATTTGAAAATTGGTTCCTTCTTCAGGTATAAGGACGTTTTTTCCGCCCGGATGCGATCAAACCTGGTCTTCGAACACAGTTGTGCGCGCTGCGCATCTGCGTACGTTGGAATGAAGTCGCGTGACTCCTACATCGTGTTTCCGAACACCGCGGCAGGAGCTATCGTTCTAACTTGCATCTCGGCAAGCCTTCTCATTCATATCTACAATAGTTACTCAGCAAATAAACATTTAACATTATTCCAGAGAATTTTGCAACAAGAACAATTTTTCCGTGTTGTTATCCATAAATATATTAATTCCAACAAAAAATTACATTGTGTTAGGAAGCCCGAAAAGAAAAATTGAAAATGAAATAAATTTAGAATATTGATATTTAATTTACAAAGATCAAAAATGTATTTGAAAGTGCCTTTGTGGAAGCTTCTCGTGATTGTTAATTTTGTTAATTGTATCATAAATTTTAGAGCCATATTGGCAAATTATACGGTTCATATAATTGTTCTATGAGTGCGAATGCAGGAAACTATGAAGATGCAATTCATCGCGCGTGTCAAAGCATACCCTTACAGCAACCGGAAATATTCTTTTCTCTATTACACTTAATTACTTATTGCAACTTGACAATTACAAGTGATAGATCCCGCACAGTTTATATGTCTTTCATATGGGCACATAATTTCATTTAAAGATATATTTTATTTACTAAATATTCGTAGTAGAGTTTACAAGATTTTACAAAATATTGCTATATTACTTTCATAATTTCCAAGGAATTTAAAAGCAAATAAAACGCCAAGTAAATTTACCATATCGATATTGAAAACGTTTCTTAGTCCAGCTACATCATCAGTTCGACAATCTAAAAATGAATAATATCTTTTTATAAGTCAAAATTCTGAGACAGACATAAAAGAAAAACAAGACCTAACGTCATATCGAAAAACAGGATTCGATCGGAACAACTTAGTCCTATGGGTCACAAAAAGAATGAAACTTAAGGAAAAACACAAAAACATACAAGCCTGACGAATGACGATTCACTCTTTCAAGGGGATATGAACTAAACGCATTATTGAGACGCGGTTTTCGCTTGAAGATATGTAGAGACCCCAACCTCAAAATTCTTCAATGCAATTCACTATGGAGATTAGAATCCAACAATAATTATATTGCTTGTTATTTCTCGATTGTAAAGTTACCATTAGCTTCTTTAGCTTCTGCTTGGATATGAGCTTCTTTAGCTTCTGCTCGTTGCGTTTCAAATTGAATAGTCTTCAAACTTTGATAAACCGCTGCTGTAGGGTTTGTTCTACCTTTCATGATATGCATTTGGAATTCGAATTTATTCGTAATAAATTTCAACTGAATGGTTTTCCATCGTACCATGTGTTTAGTAAAATCAAACGCTTCTTATCTAACAAATCTTTTCAAACAGTGACTGAATGCGATAGTAAGAAAACTAATTATTGCATATGGCCCTATTTTGGTAGTGCGTCTGAAACTATGTCAAGAGAACTAAAGATTTTGTTTATAAAATATTTCCCGAATATTAATTTGCATGTTTTGCTGGTAAATAATTTGAAAATTGGTTCCTTCTCAGGTATAAGGACGTTATCCCCGCCCGGATGCGATCAAACCTGGCCTACGAACACAGTTGTGCGTGCTGCGCATCTGCGTACGTTGGAATGAAGTCGCGTGACTCCTACATCAGTGTTTCCGAACACCGCGGCAGGAGCCATCGTTCTAACTTGCATCTCGGCAAGCCTTCTCATTCTTCCGTGCGCCTCCATGATGAACAGTGCGACGTGGCTGTATCTGAGAGTGATTTCAGGATNTCGTTCTAACTTGCATCTCGGCAAGCCTTCTCATTCTTCCGTGCGCCTTCATGATGAACAATGCGACGTGGCTGTATCTGAGAGTGATTTCAGGATGCTCGGTTCCACTTCTGGCTGCTCGGATTTGAGGATTTTGAAGTCTCTAGATATCTTCAAGCGAAAACAGTGTCTCAATAATGCGATTAGTCCATATCCTCTTGAAATAGTGAATCGCTATAGGCTTTTGCACTAGTAGTCATAATATCCTAAATAACGACATAAACATTGATACATTTTGGGGTTTAATGAAAGTTGGATCATCGAGCAGAAAATGTACCATTGCGTGACGGGAGCTTTCGGCACGAGTAACGACTAACAACTGACAAGCACAGATTGAAAAGTTAATTGGCGTTTGCCAATGTCATCATTAAATTATTGTTTGTATCGTAATTATTTTAATGCCGAGGATTCACAGTCACAATAATTTTAAAATATCTTCCCTCTCAATGAAAATATTATAGTAGAGTAATGATATGCTGCAGCGCTTGGAACCTACAGGGTGCGCCAGAGAAACTTACTTATTTGAAAAAATTCCTGTGCCGTTAGTTGGGCGAGTAGAGGGGCAAGAGGGGGCGCATCAGAAGGGGAAAGTTCCCAAGTTTGTTTCTCAAAGTTTCTCAAAAAAATTGCTGTTGTGCAAGAATTAACTGAACGCGATTTTGTTCCCCGTCAAAATGCATATGAAATGCTGGTTGACAACCTGCCCAAAGACGCGGTCGTTTTTTTCAGTGACGAGGCTCACTTCCACATTTCCGTCTGCGTCAACAAGCAAAACATGCGTTGTTGGTGTGGTGTAAATCAACGTGAGCTTCACCAGAAGCCACTTAACTGTGACTCTGTGAGCGAGTTACTGTCTGATGTGCGACGTCGGCAATGGAAATAATTCGAATGAACGTGCAGTTACCGTTTATGGAGCTCGTTACAGGAACATGATCGAGGAATTTTTTCTTCCAAGACTCGACGAAATAAAGTTAGGAGCGTGTGGTTTCAGCAAGATGGAGCCACAGCACACCGAGCACGAGACTCAATGAATTTGCTGTGACATCATTTCCCCGACCGCCTCATCTCTCTCGGAGGCGATCTCCAATGGCCGCCATGCTCTCCAGATTTGACTCCATGCGATTTTTGACTCCAAGAACAACATTCGCGGCGCCATTGCCAAAATACCGATTGATATGCTGCATAGAGTGGATACAAATTTCAACAGTAAACTTCATCAGTGTAAACGCAATGAGGGCCGTCATTTATGAGATGTCATTTTCAAGACTGCATGAAAACAAAATTTGGGATACTGTATTCTTAATTAAAAATTTTTTTAAAACAATAATTGAAGTACTTTTGCTTTTATTGACCTTTCAAATAATTAAGTTTCTCTGACGCACCCTGTACATACTGTGTGAATGTTATCATCGTCATCTGCTAGACAAGTTTGAGTCCAAACTTGGGAAACTTTAAAATATCAAGCCAGCAAAAATTCCTGATTACTGATTTACCGAACAACGTGATGGGAAATGGTGGCGTATTTGGTATTCCGATCGAATGGGTATTCATTTCCTAGCGAATATTCAATCTCAGAAGTTCAGAACACTATAAAAAACATTGGTTCAAATACGGAACTGTATAAAATATGATTATTATCATAATCGGCATATTATTAATCGCGAATGAATTACATCTGCATAAATTTGTGGAACCGACATGTCACCGACATGTGGAACAGCCTCCCTGATAGCATCGTTGACGCTCCGAGTATGAACATCTTCAAAAACAGACTAGATGAAGCTATGCAGGAGCATATGTTCAGTCTTAAAATGCCCAGCATTACGGACCAGGCAATAAGTCCAGCAGCTATCTCAATCAATCGTCAGTTATGGAAAGATCGGGTTCCAAAGGCCGGATCTCTTATGAATCAAGTCACGAAAAGTTCAAGAATCGGCAACAGGCCATGGGCCTATTTCTTCAATGCCGACACTTTTATTCTATTCTATTCTAATTTGAATCAATATCCAGCAGAATCAATATTCTCTCGGGTGTTAGTGTCAGAAATGAGAAGAAGTGACCAGCACGGCAGTCAGGTAGGTTTACAAGAAAAGCCTAAGCAAATCACGACCAACGTAAGGCCACTCCAAGCCAGATTCATCCCGTTATCGAACCCGGTGGAAGTCTAGTAGCTACTTCAAACTATCGTCAGTCATGAAAAGATCCGGTCAAATGACACGAGTTTAGATCTATGAACAAGGCACGAAAAGGAAAAGAATCGGCGACAGGCCACATCAGGCCTACACTTCAGCGCCGAAATCACTATGTTCTAGTTCTAGTCTGCACCTAGTTCTAGTCTGCACCTAGTTCTAGTCTGCCTCTAGTTGTTACTTATTTCTCCTATGAACTGCTGCACAAATGACGAATTATATTAGTTATAAAAATAATAAATAACATTACTAATAAATAATTACATTAGCGAGTTAGTATTAACAATGTATTTGAACAGCAAGCCTGCCAATTATTAATAAAAATAGATTATAATTACATTTGTTAAATATTTCAATTTTGTATTTCGAAACAAGATTTTTACTAACCATTATAAATAACTAATTATGTACAACAAACGTTCATTATGTACAACAAACGTTCATTATGTACAACGAACGTTCATTATGTACAACAAACGTTCATTATGTACAACAAACGTTCATTATGTACAACAAACGTTCATTATGTACATCAAACGTTCATTATGTTCAACAAACGTTCGTTATATACAACGAACTGTTAAAAAATGTTTCTGTTTCATTTAATATTTTATATTGGTTGACAATTATTCTAGTCATATTTAAATGAGTGTTGAACATCTTCTAATGGTGTCCAAAAATGTTATTAATAATAATGGTTTTAAATGGTAGTATTACTATTACACTGCCCCTCTTAACCATCATTTAATGATAATGATATTTGATGATCATTATTGTTAATTCTAGTCATTATATATACCTACAATAAATATATATTCACTTCGTTCTAAATGCGTTTTATTTGAGCCCTCATGGGGTTTAGTGAACCCTTTGGAGTTTTTTTGTAGGCAGGGCAGTTGTGGGGTTAAGTTTTAATCCAATTTGAAATATGAAACGTATTGCACAAATTAATTCACTTATATTAAAATTGAGTTTTTTATTTAGCTTCTTTTTTTATTTAACTTATATATTTTTTATTCAGTTTTATTCAAATAATTCAGTTCTAACTATACATTTTTTTATTCAGTTTTATTTAAATAATCCAGTTCTAACTATTCATTTTTTTTATTCAGCTTTATTTAAATAATTCAGTTTAACTATACATGCAGCGTATTGCAGAAATTCAGGTCACACTTTCTCTTTCCATTGCTATGAAAAAATTTTACGTTTAATTTGTATATAAAAGTTCTTACCAGCTTTCTATTCCATCAATAAATCTTTTAAACAAGTGGTCGTTTCTTTGACTGGCGACTTTCGGACAAGTGGCCGGTCTTTTGTACTGGCGACTCTCACTTCTTTTAGAAAGTGGAAAAAATGGGTTACGTGAACAGGGTAGATGACCTGGGCATTTTAAATAAAAAATCTTCAATACTTTCTGATGAGTGTTTTTTTTTGCATAAAGAAATTTAATATATAATGGTAAGAAATATATTTTATTTTCTATGCAACCATTCAGGTTCTTGATATATGTATGATTGATTACAACGAGCCGTATTATTACAATGAGCCGTATTATTACCTTGCGCCGTATTATTACAATGAGCCGTATTATTACAATGAGCCGTATTATTACAATGAGCCGTATTATTACAACGAGCCGTATTATTACAATGCGCCGTATTATTACAATGAGCCGTATTATTACAACGAGCCGTATTAATACAATGCGCCGTATTATTACAATGAACCGTATTATTACAATGAACCGTATTATTACAATGTAGAAAAATTGGCACTGGATTTCTATAAAATTATTTTACATTGTTATTTCACTAATAAATCTAATCGATAACTGAGCTTATTATTAATTTTGACGATCGTATACTCGTAAGTACACGTCGCACTGCACACCCAATTGCGTCATGACCGACACGTGTATGTTCTAGCCCCTGTTACAGTCATGGTTTTTTTGAAAGACGAATCAAAAGTTCAAAGACCCACAAAGTATAATTTATATCAATAAAATACGTTTTCCGAAACACATTTTCTTTTTATACGAGCTTTCTTCAAGTCTTTGTTTTATTTTTGATCTTATTTCGATATTCAAATTGATGGAAGATGTTCCCCGATATCAGAAGCTGGCAGAAGTTTTTCTCATGACTGTACAGTACAGAAGTACGCGTTATATCGTACGCTTGGAACAGTTGTACAGCTGCGCCGCTGTTCAGGGCCTATACTTTCAAAAAAAAAGTTAAGTGGTCGTAAGTTCATCAGCCAATCATTGACGGCCTTTCAAGCAAAGTCCACCAATCATAGATTAGAAAATAGAGCGTAAGTATTTACGTTCACTTATCGAGTTTTGAAAGTATAGCCCCTGGTAACCAAGGGAACATAAGTGAACGTGTGTTAGAGCGAGCTCTATTCCACGTTGCTTTACATTTCACCCAGTCTGTGAAAGAGCATTCGATTTATAGTGAAAATGTTCGATTTTGCTCTAACCTACTTCGCTGTAAACAAGATTTTGAATTCATCTACAGAAAAGGGGGAAAGAGTTTCGTTATGTTTCAACGAAGCTTCGTAAGACGTTCTTAGATTATGTGGATGATTAAGATTTTATTATTTTTAGTTGAAATTTTAGACATTTCGTTTCTCTCTAAAGCATTGAAGGGAAAATTTATCGAACGAAACATGAATACCATAAGCAAATGGGTGCATAATTATTTAAAAAAATGCGTAATAACACGATTTGTCCACAGCTCTGGATTTCGCCAAAATACGACTTTTTAATCGGCAAAAATAATTTTTAAAATGTTAAAAATATTTGATAATAATGAAGTAAAATAAACAATAGCGACAATAGACTTAAATGAACCTCCTATTATTAAACTAGATTATTATTTGAATTGAATTCACCTTCTCGATGTAAATTACATACACCCTCTATAATTAAAATTAATCGCGTGAAATAAAAAATCAAAATTACCTAATACTGTCTACTAGAATTGAACTTAAGTATTTCATTGGTTCATCATTCAATTTAAGAGGTTAAATTTATCTTGAATTAGGTACATGAAATAACCTAAACATGGAACAATTTAGTCATCTTGAGTATAAGTTACCATTTAATAGACAAGTAGTTTTGACTTATATAAACTTAATGAGTAATATAATTAATAATTTTTATTAATAAATAGACTAAACAAAGAACATCTGTTCGCCGCTACTGTTCGTGCTCCTGTTCGTCGCTACTGCTCGCGCTCCTGTTCGCCGCTCCTGTTTACCGCTCATTTTCTCTGCTCCTGTTCGCCGCTCCTGTCCGCCGTACCTGTTGGCCGCTCTTGTTTGGCGCCCCTGTTAGCCGCTCCTGTTCGCCGCTCCTGTTCGCAGCTACTGTTCGCCGTACCTGTTCACTGCTCCTGTTCACTACTCAAGCTCTTTGCACCTGTTCGTCGTTCTTGTTAGCTCTCCTGTTGGCCGCTCCAGTTCGCGGCTCCTGTTCGCCGTTCATGTTCGCCTTTTATGTTCGCCACTACTGTTCGCCGCTACTGTTTTCCATTACTGCTCGTCGCTCCTGTTTGCCGCCCCTGTTCGACGCTACTGTTTGCCTTTCCTGTTCACTGCTCCAGTTCATTACTCCAGCTCTTCGCACCTGTTCGTCGTTCTTGTTAGCTCTCCTGTTTTTCGCTCCTGTTCGCCGCTCCTATATTTTTATTCAATGTATTTTGTATTCAACTTTATTCCCTATTCCTCAATCAAGGTTTTTTTATACAACTTTAACCCCTATATAATTATTAAGCAATTTTTTATTCACCTTTACCCACTATCTTTTAATAACTTTTTTATTCAACTTTATCCTCTATATTTTAATAAAGTTATATTTTATTCAACTTTATTCCCTATATAGCAATCAAGTTATTTTTTATTCAACTCGAAACAAGTTGTAAACGCTATGAAACAAAAGGTAAGCGACATGAAACAAGTGGTAAACGCTATGAAACAAGTGGTAAACGCCGTGAAACAAAAATAAACGCTATGAAATAAGTGGTAAATGCTATGAAACAAGTGCTAAATGCTATGAAACAAAAGTACACGCTATGAAACAAGTGGTAAATGCTATGAAAAAAGTAGTAAATGCTATGAAACAAGTGGTAAACGCTATGAAACAAGTGGTAAACGCCATGAAACAAAAGTAAACGCCATGAAGCAAGTGGTAAATGCTATGGAACAAGTGATAAATGCTATGGAACAAGTGGTAAATGCTATGAAATAAGTGGTAAAAGCTATGAAACAAGTGGTAAATGCTATGAAACAAGTGGTAAACGCTATGAAACAATTGGTATATGCAGTGAAATACGTGGGAAACGCTGTGAAACAAGTGGTATACTCTATTAAACAAGTGTAAACGCTATGGAACAAGTAGTAAGTGCCATGAATCAAGTTGTAAACACTATGACACAAGTGGTAAATGCTATGAAACAAGTGGTAAACGCTATGAAACAAGTGGTACATGCCATGAATCAAGTGGTAAACTTTATGAAACAAGTGGTAAACGCAATGAAACAAGTGGTAAACTTTATGAAACAAGTGGCAAACGCAATGAAACAAGTGGTAAACTTTATGAAACAAGAGACAAACGCAATGAAACAAGCGGTAAACGCAATGAAACAAGAGACAAACGCAATGAAACAAGCGGTAAACGCAATGAAACAAGCGGTAAACGCCATGAAACAAGCGGTAAACGCCATGAAACAAGCGGTAAACGCCATGAAACAAGTGGTAATGCTTGTATTGAACACACGCATCAATAGCCTGAGTGTTCTATTCAGAAATATTAATAATAATATTTTTTTAATAATAAAAAATGTTCTATTCAGAAATATTCCAGTAAAAGAAACTGGCCACAAGTGCAGGGAATAAAAGTTTGTTTGTTCAGTAGCTATAATTACCCCCCCTCATTACCCCTTGCCCTCCTCCCTGTGGGGGTAATGCTTTTAAACATAAAAAGCAAACTTAATAAATAAGCTTCCTGCTCCTGTGTGTGGCTGAACTGAACACTTGTTTTGTGCGTCAATGGAACTGAAGCTGAGGGAACACTGAACAGATCTGTTACTGTTCAACAGGTGCAGCAATACTTGGGGTGAACAGATCTGTTACTGTTCAACAGGTGAAGCAATACTTGGGGTGAACAGATCTGTTACTGTTCAACAGGGGCAGTAATACTTGGGGTGAACAGATCTGTTACTGTTCAACAGGTGCAGCAATTATTATTATATAAATATTATACTATATGTTTATTTGCAATGTATATACAATGTATTTACGCACGAATTTTATAAAGAATTTGAAATTGCATGCGGCATTTGGATTTCTAATTTACAGAAACAGAAAGGCACATAATGAATAAAATATTTTGACTTTAGTATTGTAATGAAAATAATAGTAATACTAATATTATTAGTGATAAAAAAAAATAATAAAAATGATAATATTAATGATAATAATGATAGTAATAACAATAATAATATCATTATTAATAATAAAAATAATAATACACCTAGCAATATACCTAATGATGGAATGAATGATATATACACCTAATGATGAAATGAATGATATATATACCCAATGATGAAATGAATGAGATATACACCCAATGATGAAATAATTGATATATACACCCAATGATGAAATGAATGATATATACACCCAATGATGAAATGAATGATATATACACCTAATGATGAAATGAATGATATATACACCTAATGATGAAATGAATGATTTATACACCTAATGATGAAATGAATGATTTATACACCTAAAGATGAAAAGAATGATGTATACACCTATAGATGAAATGAATGATATATACACCCAGTGATGAAATGAATGATATATACACTTCCCTATCACAATTTTGGGGGTGGTTAGCTTCCTAATTAAAGACGCATTTAGCTCGCCCAGCTCGTAAATTAGCGGTTCTATGTCAGCTTTACGCTCTGGTTGTACGAGCGAAATAAGCGTCCGATTAGAATCAGGGGCCGGATTATCAAAACTTCGTAACTTTTTTTACTTACGACAAAAATGTTTTGTGGTACGTAAATACACCATAATTTTGGCATTATCGAAACTTTCGTTCGCAAGTCTTAGCTAAAAGCCTAATTTTTTTCCCCGCGCAAATTTTTCCCGCGTAAATGTTTTTATAATACCACCGCTATTATTACGTTGTCATAGCAACGCCACTCGTAAGTCGATTTTGCGTACTTACGAAGTTTTGATAATACGGCCCCAGGGGCGGCCAGGGCCCATACTTTCAAAAGTTAAGAGATCGTAAGTTCATCTGCCAATCATCAACAGTATTTGAAGCAAAATACACCAATCATAGACAAGAAAATAGAGCGTAAGTACTTACGTTCACTTAGCGAGTTTTGAAAGTATGGCCCCGGTCATAGACCGAGTGAGCTTGGGGCGGTCGTGGCGCACGGGTATTTGGCCCCTGATGCCTTCGTGACTGACACGGCCGAATCTAAAAAGTGCGTTAAAAAATTCCCCCCTCCCTTCTCCCCGTATACTGGGGGGAAGGGAGGGGGCATTTTGAATCTCTGCACGCTGTGTATATGCACACTAGTACTAGTAACTAGTATTATGTGTTTTAAGACCAAAGAAAAGCCTATCAGAGGCTCAATTTCTATTAATAGACTAAGGCTGCTATTAAAATTTTAACATGGCGTTTTTCTAAAAATTAGAGCAAAAATCAATTTCCAAAAAAAGAATTCTAATCACTACATGGCAATAAATTATTCGAGGCAATGCGAGTTAAGGCAATGCCATCTATTTCATCCATATTTACTTCGGATTGAACCTCGTTGTTTTTAAAATAAACAGTTAAATTAATTTCCGTATCATGTTACATAACTTATGTCAGTATTTATTGTCACCTTGAATTTATATCTAGCAATTGGTTCTGCAAGGACCTCAAAATTCTGCGTTCAACGAGGACAGAAAGATTGCTTATGATTGCAATTTCCAGAATCAATCCGTTAAAAGTTACAGGTAAAAATGAACAAAGAACAAAGTAATAATGATGCTCGACTCCAGTAACTATCCTAAAAATGCTACATTATACAGCATTAACTGACTAAGTAAGTGAATCCGAGAAATACGTTTAATTGTTATGAGGCCTTGAAGTCTTGTCATATAACGCGTTAAACTTGTGAGCCATTCGACGCCAACAGCCTGGCCTAAACAAGAAACTCAAATCGATTCTCTAAATGCACAATCGTCCGTTCTACAGATTTATTCAGTTGGCGCGATGAATTAAAGAATAGATCCTGAGACATCCGTGCATAAGCTGATCAAATAACAACTGTTGCAGAGCATGTGAAGAGAAATTCAGTAGATGCAGTGCACCTCGATTTTGCCAAGGCATTTGACCGTGTCCCACATGAGAGGCTGTTGCGGAAATTGCAGTCTTTGGGAATTGACAGCATTGTACTCAAATGGATCAGAGATTTTCTAGTAGGGAGACGCCAACGTGTCAGTATTAATGAGTCCGTAACAGACTGGGCTTCAGTGCGCAGCGGCATGCCACAAGGAAGCGTTCTCGGGCCTCTTTTATTTGTTGCATTCAAAAACGATCTGCCAGAAGCTGTGTCTAGCGTGTGCTCGATGTATGCTGAAGACACAAAAATTTATAATACAGTGAAGAATACGTCGCAAAAAGTACTAAAACCATGTTGACAATCTGATATGAGATGGTGAGCAGTCAAGTGATCGATAATCCTATCCCTCACAATAGATTCCATCAGCTTACAAACAACACTTGTGAATCAAGTCACGAAAAATTCAAGAATCGGTAACAGGCCATGGGCCTATTTCTTCAGTGCCGACACTTCTAGCCTATTCTATTCTATTCTATGTGCCTCAAGCTGAAATCTTCTATTATTTTCGAATGTCGCATACTTGCATTGTACATTTGCTGTGTTCTCAAAGCAGTGATGGTGCATGAAAGTCACTCCATTTAATTATATATTTAAAAATACTCGAAGGAAAAATTGACAAATTTTCATTCACAATTGAATGTTTTCTATTCAAATACGTCATAGCTTAAAGAAGACAACACAGTAGAAAAGTGTGTGTTGATCTTAAAAAAGTCAAGTTACTGTAGTAGATTGAATGCAGTAACTTGCAGTCAACCAATACCCAATCACACTTCACAAAGGTCAACAAATATTTCTTTTTTTGCATTGGAAGTGTTGTGCTCTAGAATAAAATTAATTTCAAGCTTTTAAATTATCAACAGCACTGTAAATTCCTAGATTGACAACCAAAAATATGGTGGAATAATGGATAGTAATGCAAAATCAAATAAGTTGCTCACAAATGGGATCGTGTTTAAACACGTTCTTCTTCTCTGTACGTGATAGTCTGCTCTACACCGACACGACAGCTAGGGCAGCGAGAACGTTCTTATACCAGATACCACATTGGACCAGTCTTCAGAGGCTCCCGTAAATTACGAACATTCTTATGCAATCTTCAATAATTAATCTGTCGGCCGCAGGGATGCTTGGAAATTCCAACTAAAAGCATATCTGCAATAGCTATTAGTATAGCCGCTCAAGCAGACATATGCCCAAAGCTGAAGATTTCAATGGTTGGAGTCCAGATTATTTGTGGGCTTGAAGAACAGTGATCTCAAGTGATGTCAAGTTAGAGTCGACCTTCATTTCGTTTCGTCGTATCACATAGCGAACGTACGCATGTACGTTCATCGGCGCCATTTATAGAGCGGGAAATGGTCATGGTTTCCACATTTACCCTGTTGATCCTTTGACCAGCTACATGTTGTTGTTAATTGCCCGGGACCGCTGCTCGGCGGCGCCCACGAAGAGGCGGCGGCTCCGGGGGAGGAGGGGGGAGCGGAGGTTCCACTCCAAGGATGTCGGCGAAGGATGGGAGCGACGAGAGGAAAGCCGCAGTCGGCCCAGGGTTAGACCAGAGGTCCAGCGGGGTCAGCGAGGTGGGATGCGAAGGGCAGTTGAAGAGGTGCTGGGTGGTGTGGTCTATATCGCCGCACTCAGGGCAGAGTGGGTTGTTGGCTGCACCAATGCGGGCAAGGTACGAGTTGCCAGATATGGATGATGAGTAGGATGAGTAGGATAAGGATGAGTAGCCAGAGCGGAGTTGGGAAAGGGCGCTTCTGGCCGCCCTGGGGAGGGAAAGCTCGCTGGACGAGACAGTGGGGGCAGGGGTCAGCAGCACCTTGTTGGGAGCTGCTGAGGCCAGGAAGGATGAGACAGCGGAGCTGTGCAGGGTGCTGAGGGCAGCGGAGTAGGAGTCGGGGGGGAGGGATCCCTCTACCAGCAGGTGAGAGACGGAAGGGAGGAAGCGGGACTGAAGCGTGTGCTTCATGGAGCGGGGCCCTGATGTCTGGGTGACAATAGGGTAGCTGGGGTGGTGTGGACGTAGAGCACTGGCCAGGAACTGCGAGCAGAGTAGAGAGAGGTGTTCGGCCACGGGTAAGACCTCAGCTTCGCTGTGTAGGTGGGANGAGGTTTGCCTGGCTTTGGGATGGCAATGATTGTGGCTGACTTCCAGATGGCAGGGATGTTGGCCTTGGCAAGGAACAGGTTGAAAAGTTTGGTGAGGTACTGGATGCCTCTGGGACCCAGATGATGGAGGTGGAGGGTGGTGAGGGAGTCCGGGCCGGTGGCGGTGGAGGTACCCGAGCTCCAAACTGCCTGTCTTGTTTGATCCGGAGTGAAGGCGGGGGGTGTGTCGGAGAGAGGATTGCGGCGCTTGATGCCTCTGTAGGTGGACCTGCAGGAGGGGTCGCGTTGGTGGTGGGGAACCAGCGTAAATTGGCGGCAGAATGAAGTGGCTATAATGTGGTCCGCGGTGGCATGAGAGTTGTTGAACGAAATGGGTTGGTTGGGGGCTTGACTAGCTGATTTGCCGGAGAGGGAGCGCAGGAGCGACCAGACCAGCTACATCATCCGGTAGCCTCATCAGCGTTTGACCAGAGGCATCATGAGGAAGCTTGACAGCGGTTCTTTTTAGTCACATTATGCAGATTCGGCTCACCGGGCAATTTTTCAAAAGAGGCTACTAATTAGAAGCCAAACACCGTAAATGGCCTATCTGCACCTGATTCACCTAAAATCCGAATCCATTGCCACCGGGGGCGACCTCAATTGGAACGAAAACTTTGACTGGATTAACGATATATACACTTAATAAGGAATGATATATACACTTAATGATGAAATGAATGATATATATACACCTAATGATGAAATAAATGATCCAATGCCACGTCGACAACCCAGTTCCTCTGCAACACCTACAGGGACGGTTAGTGGGGAAGAGAGGGTTAGTGGGGAATGTAGGGTGAGTGGTGTTCTCCGCCCCACACCGGGACGGGGATATGTAGCCACCCCGCGGGGCGCCGCCTTCCACTTGTGAGGTGGATGTGATGGTGTAATGTTGGTCAGGTGTTAGCTTAGCGTTCCCTGAGTGCCCTAACTTAGCGTTCAATGAGCGCCTTAACTTAGCGTTCACTGATTGCCTTAACTTAGTGTCCCTGAGTGCCCTAACTTAGCGTTCCCTGAGTGCCTCAACTTAGCGTTCTCTGAGTGCCCGAACTTAGCGTTCACTGAGTGCCAGAACTTAGCGTTCCTTGAGTGCCCTCACTTAGCAATCAAATAAACTTCAACAAAGCGCTAATATCGTAAATATCTTCGGTATAAAAGGTAAAAATTTTAACGATCAAAATCACGAAATTCATAATTTTTGGCCACTCATTCTCATAAAAGTGAGTGTTCCAACGCAGGACTGGATAAGACTGAGCGTTCCAGCGCAGGACTGGATAAGACTGAGCGTTCCAACGCAGGACTGGATAAGAGTGAGCGTTCCAGCGCAGGACTAGATAAGACTGAGCGTTCCAGCGCAGGCCTGGATAAGAGTAAGCGTTCCAACGCAAGACTGGATGAGAGTGAACGTTCCAACGCTTTGTTCCAACGCTGTTGCTTTTTGGCCGTGAGACGTAACGGACGTGCGGTGTTGTTTTACTCGGTTTTTCCCCTAGCCTGGGAAGCGGGCGGCAGAATTAGGCCTAACTTGTGCTCCCTCGCCTCTACGCAAGCCTTGTTTACTCCCGCCTACCTCACTGCTGCGCAACATAGTACCCCAACCTCTAACCGCAACTTTGCCTTTCCCCTCTCCCATTTAAATGCTTCGATTAAGAGGCATTTAACTTTTAAGAAACGCGTTTGCTGGTGATATCTTCTGGGCAAGTGCGATTGGGAGAATAAAGGAATGAACTGTAATTATTCTCACCCCTAAGATCTGTCACAAATTTTCAACATTTGGAAGCAAAAACCAACGCGGATCCAAAAGTGGGAGAGACTGTCAATACTACCATCCGGTCTTGTGATGGAATATTATTAAAAATGTAGATTGCAAACGAGATAACTGTCGGTTTCATCACCTCAGACTCAACCTGCAGAAGAGAGGTAACGCCGAAGAGAGGCGGGACTCTGATGCTTCCTTCCCGGATCACCGGATAGATTATACTGCCAAACTTATAACATCAGAAAAAATGACATAGTTAAAAAATTCTGGGAAGGGCGAATCTATCGTAATCAAAGGAAAAACAGGGCGGTTCAATTAATTACCGCACCGGCCACCGCAACCTACCAGAGTGAGGAATGACAAAGAGGACTCGATATCAGTCACAGTAATTTTTTAGGCCTACATAGGCAAGTAGATCATATTAAACAACAAATGCAGCAGCTGTTGGCATTGCAAGCAGAAATCGCAACAACGAATGCAACCGCTGCTGAGCCAGAGACCCCTGGCAGTGCAGTTTTTCAGCAATTAAGAACACAAGGAAAGGAAGAATCTGGCATCATGATAGCCAACATCGCGGGGCTCTTCCCAAAAAGAAAACGCCTCGTGGTTGGCTTAATTAAAGAAATTGCTGATACAGAAGGAATAATCATGCTTGCCTTAACCGAGTCACATCTAAGGGAGGATATACAAGATGGAGAAATCGAAATGAAAGGCTTTAAACATTACCGAGCCGACCGAAAAGAAGGGAGGAAAAAATGGAGGCGTTATAGTCTACCTCAGAAACTCCCTCGCGGCCAAAACAGTTTCCCTGCATTTAGGCTCCAATGGAGATGTGGAACATGTTATACTACACATCTCCTATCTCCAACTGTGCATAGCCATCGTATACCGACCGCCTGACTGCCCACATGAAAAATTCAATGAAACTCTCGAGAGAATAGAAACAGAGGTGGCCAAATTGGGTGAAACTTCCCCAAATATTGTGGTTGCGGGAAATATTAACCTGACACGCATACGATGGCCACACTTGCTTAGGACGGCACAGAGATCAGGACTGAAACCAGGCAACACATCTACTTCGATTCGCTAGGGAGCACTTGCTAATCTCAACAGGTGCTGAGAGAAACAAGGGAACACAATATCCTGGATCTATTCTTCACCAGCAATGAAGAACTGGTTGCTGATATCCGTGTTGAGGAGACCGCACTGTCAGGCCATCGACTAGTGGTGGTCGAGACAACAATTGGGAGGGGAAACCAGCCCAGGCCTACACCTCGAGAGGGGCTGGCTGAGCTACATTTTCATCATCGAAAAACAGTCTGCGAGACCATTGGGAACAAACTCCTCGAAATCGACTGGAGATCCAAGTTCCTGGAGCTAAATACCGAAAGAGTGTAACAAGCTGTGTGATGTACTACTGCAGGTATGCGCGTGTCGCACGCCTGGAAAAACTACCTCCACACGGCACATAATTCCAAGGGACAGACCCTCATGAGAAAACGAGCGAGCTTGAACAACCAGATAACGGCCGCCACCAGTAATACGGAGAGGCTGAGAATGGAACATCTAAAAGAGAAAATTTAGGACACTGAACAACAGTTGCAGGACTCACACGAGGCTAAGCAAAAAGTTACGGAGGCTCAAGCGGTGTCTGTCATTGGGGGAATCCCAAATATCTCTACATATATACCCAGTCAAAGGACAAAATCAGAGCCTCAGTGTGGCTTCTGAAAAATAGCGATGTCCGTATTGGAGACGACCAGGGGTCATACTTTCAAAATTTGCTAAGTGAACTAAGTGAAGTACTTCCTCTCTATTTTCATGTCCATGATTGGTGGATTTTGCTAGAAAGGCCGTCAATGATTGGCTGATGAACTTACGATCTCTTAACTTGTTTTGAAAGTATATGCCAGGGCATGTGCGAACTGCTAAGAGCACAGTATGAATAAGTACTCAGCAAACCCAGATACTCAAGACAGGAGAACGAAATTGGAGTCATTCAAGAACCACCAGCACCAGGGGGCAGGTGCTGATGAACAATGAGTTGGAAACTCCGGATCTAGAGAGTAGTATCGAAGAATTATCGACTTATTCGGCTACCGGGCCAGGTGGGGTCCTTGCAGTGTTACTGAAAAAATGTGTCAGTGCACTAAAGCTCCCTCTGACTGCTCTGGAAAAGAACATTGAGCGAAGGGAACGTTCCTAGTGATCTAAAATTAGGGCTAATAACGACAATCAACGAAGGACATGCGAGAGACTTTGTCTATTTTTTCTTTACAAAAGAAAAGTCTTTTTATCTATAGAACTAATTTAAAACGATTATCGAGTTTCAAAGATGGTGAGGAAGATGACTCAGTTATGACTCTTAGAATTGAAAATTCTACCAAGCTGTGCTGATGAGCTCTTTTTCGATACTACTAATAATTTCATGTATCATAAATTATATTCATACTGATATCTTGAATAATAATCATAGTCCCGTGTCTCCCCAGGTTGGGAAGGTCAGTATGGCCAAACTCCTTCCTCTGATTCTCGCCGGAATTTTGACCACGTTGCTCCATGAAGCCCAGGTCATTAAAATTAACTCTGGTAAAATTAGGAGTATTAATTTAATTAGACCTTTCTTTGAATATGGTTAACATTAGACTTTTTTATACAGCTAGGGGACAAAACAAACCCACATGCTACAAATTGCTTGTGAAATGTCAAGTAGACAAATCATGAGTTGCTAATATCTGTGATAGCTAATACTGAATGAATTAACCCTTATCCCACCCACAGGCGAGCCTGCCTCCAGGCCCTGCTGTTGAAGTGAGTAGAAACAACCATCACACGCTTCTAATATAACTGAAATTTGTGAACCTATTTTTGCATTTGGATTTTATGAAAATTTAAGCTATAATTCCCATGCATTCATGAAATGTAGGCTTTGCTGTGCCACCAAAAGTTTGTTTGTGAGCAACTGGCTCAAGTTCTCAACTGTGTCCTGTCACCAACATCAATATTCTGGTATATATTCACCATTTTAATGATTACAGGTGCTTGTGACCCCCAAAGGCCCCATGTCATCTTGCAAGAAAAGCAAAATGTCGGTCGTGTTCCAGTCCATCAAGTCCAAAAAGGGGATCGTGTATAGCCGCACATACACTCACCAGGAGATGTTGAAATGCTTCGGAAGCCCCCAGCCGAACGCGGCCACCTTCGTGGACTGCGTCAACGCTGCCGCCGTGGCCGGTGAGTTGGTTACAGCCGGCGGTTGCCACCGCTTAAGCTGCCATTTACTATGTATTAATGGAATGCAATAATAACTGTCCAATGCTCCTATGAAACAACATTTTACTAACCGCCGCAATGTTTGCAGGACACTCCACACTGTACTTTGATGGTGCCACCTGTTCCACCTACAACGTAACTGTGCCGAGTCATGCATGCGCCGACCAGAAGGCAGCAGTAGCAAACTACATAGCCATCTACCAGGCCAACCCACCTCTATTCAAGCCAAATTTCGGTGGGTGCTATGGTTTCGGTTCCATCCCACCTCTGGTCGAGCCCAATTTCGGTGGGTGCGATGAATTAGTTCAACCCACCTCTGATAAAGGCCAGTTACGGTGGGTGGGATGGCTTGTGTGGGTGGGGTTCTGAACATTGCAGTTGCAGGTCTTGATGCTACGTTGTCTTTTTCTAAGGCCAACCCCGTGTGACCATTGATTGTGCCTAGTGACAAGTCTAGTCTCTTGAAGGCCTCCAGAGCGTAAGACTCCCACTCTTGTTATCTCCATAATCATGACGTAAAACAGCCTTGGTCCCGCTATGGAAATGAATAGCTTCCGCAAACTGAGCTCAGAAACTAACAATTTTGTCGGATGGAGTGTTGTACACAGTGTCTTCTCTCATTGTGATATTTTGACACCTTGAAGATTTCGTTTCCTCGCATGAAGATTCGTTTGACATAGCTCCTAATGCCCGCACTGCGCAAACCGTAAACGGGGTCCACAGTTGGCAGCAGTAATCAAGGAGAAGTATCACAAGAGATTTGAAGAGCGTGATCATCAGTCCGGTTCTTTTGTTCCGAACGTCCACATTACCTTTGCCTGCTTCTTGCAGTTTTTGCTCCTAAACGTCACCAAACGTGACATTAGTACTCTTCCTCACTGCACAGTCGTGAAAAAATTTGTTCTCCCCAATTTCTGTGCCGTCCGGGGCCAAGTAGCTGAGTTTTATCCCGACTCTTCCGCTGCTTCACATTAAGGGTGAATTTTGCATTAGTTTGCAGTCATGTATTGCATACAGGTTTTCTTGCAAACTCTCGCAAGTCATCTTTCCCACTTTTGGTCCAGTCCAGTTACAGCCAGTTACGGTGGGTACTTTAATTTCGAAGACTGGATAGCAATGTAAAAAATCCCATTTTTCTAGTTAATTAAGGGAAGGTATGAAGAGACTCTTCTAAATAAACGCGTTTCTTTCTATTTTCAACAGGAAGTTTCAAATTGTTTACGGTGGCTGCGACCCTGAAGGCGAGTACGAATAACGACTTCGACGTGACGTGGACTACAGATGATGGTGGCTGCAACTACCCCGGCTTCTTCGTCAGCTTCTCCGGCCAGGAGAAGTACGTCGAAACCACTTCGTCCCAGACGACGATAGAGAACATCCCAGAGTGCAGCAACACAGATGTCATCGTCTCCTTCGGTCTCCCCACCGGAGAGAAGTTCGGTACCACCGCCCAGACTACCATTCCGGGTATGGTACTACAAATGATAGTTGATCTACACAATATTCACAATACCATCGAATACGGGAAATTGAGTACTATGTAGCTTTGGTTAGGACTATGTAGCTTTGTTTTGGGCTATGTTGCTTGGTTTTGGACTATACAGTTTTGGGTTTTGACTACGTAATTATGTTTTGGACTATGTAGTTTAGGTTCGGACTATGTAGCTTTGTTCGGACTAAGTAGCTTCATGGAAGATTCATATTGGAATAACACGAAACAATTTAGTTCAAAACGCGAACATATATATTAATTTTTGTTTTATATAAAGCCTATGGCAAAGTGTTGACGGTGGCTGCTACCCTGACGGCGGGTACGAACAACAGCTTCGACGTGACGTGGACTGCAGACGATGTTGGCTGCAAATATCCCGGCTTCATCGTTAGCTTCTCCGGCCAGGAGAATTACGTCGAAGGCACTTTGTTCAAAACGACGATTGAGAACATCCCAAGATGCGGAATAGTCTTCAGCGTCTCCTTCGGTCAATCTACCGGAGAGAAGTTCGGTACCACCGCCACGGTGGCGACTACCAAGCCAGGTACCACAAATGATGGTAGATCTACTCAACATTTTCTCATCGAATACTGGAAATTCAATACTATGTAACTTTGGTTCGAACTATGTTGCTCTAATTCAGACTAAGTAGTTTTGGATCGGACGGTGCAGCTTTGTTTTAGAAAAGATTCATATTAGATAAACACGAGGTGATTCAGTTCAACATGTGAACATAAAATTTTTTTTTCATATAAAGCCACAAATTTTTCCATAATGTTTTCATCTGATTTGATTGAATTAGTATTTATCTCATATGTACACAGGAGTTCAAGCTCAGAAATATAAATGGGTCAAGTATTAGAATATTATTGTGTTTTGATACTTAAGAATAACATGACACAATAATGTTCTAATACTGACCCACTTTCTGACCGTTGCACTGATACTCTGGGTCAGGATTACCCACACAAGGCTAATGTTAATGTTACCACTAAGTTGTCTTCTATTGAACAGAACCTCAAGGGAGTTGGCCGTTCAATGTGGTGCCGGGATTCACAATGGAAGCCAACTTATTCCCGAACAAAACGATCATCGTATCTTACGACGTAAGGCCGTATATATATCTTTATTTACTTATTCTTTCAATGACTTTGCTCTATGGAAATAAATTATTCATATGTACAGAATAAGAATTTAGAATAATAGAATAATTTAGAATAGAAGAAAATAGAATTTTTCATTATACAAAAGCTTCAGATCCAATAGCTTACCTACAACCTTAAAAGTGCTTGTACATGGGGACAGTAGTGGCGGCCAGTACAACACGGGGACAGTAGTGGCGGCCAGTACAACACGGGGACAGTAGTGGCGGCCAGCACAACACGAGGACAGTAGTGGCGGCCAGTACAACACGGGGACAGTAGTGGCGGCCAGTACAACACGGGGACAGTAGTGGNGTTTGTACAACTGTAAGGAAGTTGTGAATCCAACTTAACAGGCGTTCTCCTACCCCCAACAGCCTCAGCTTTCTGAAAAGCACCCCATGATCAACTTTATCGAAAGCTTTAGCAAAGTCTAGGTAAACTACGTCCACGCCAGCTCCCTCCTCCAGCTGGGCCACAAGTTAGTGATGGTGCTCCAGTAACTGTGACAAATTGGAACGATTACGCCGGAAACCTTGTTGTCCATTATTATACAGGTCAGCCTCTTCCATATACTGGACAAGCCTCCTGGCCACTACCTTCTCGAATACCTTGATCACATGTGAGGTCAAGGTCACAGGCCTGTAATTTTGGTGTCTGTCTCTCGGACCTCCTTTGTGGATTGGCGTTATCAGTCCCATTTCGAGGCCCTCACGAATAATTCCCTCCGTCATCGAGGCTTTCCAGAGTATTGAGAGCGGAGCCTTCAGAGCTCCAACACACTTCTTCAACAGCACTGTCGAAATTCCATCGGGCCCTGTCGCTGAAAACGTCGCCACTTCTTTGATACTTATTTCCATGTCTTTTGGTCCAAACTCAATGTTCTCCAACCCTCTTCCGCCTGGCAACTCCTGGAGAACTTCAATTTCAATCTCCTCCCTTGAATAGCGGGGGTTACTGAACACTGAATCAAACTGCGGTCCCAGTAACTCACACATGCCATGGTCATCTCCGACAATGAATTCATTATCGTTAAGAGGGCCTACTGGCGTCCTTATTTTAGCCTCAGGCTGAGCGTATTTAAAAAAATACTTGGGTCTCTCTTTGATGACCTCAACCACTCGCTCTTCCACGACTTGTTCTTCCATCCTGTGCGAGTCCAACAGCCTGATTTCGCTTTCCTTGTGCAAATCTACTAGACTGTCTCCTCATATCACTAGTGGATTTAGCCATTTGCTTATTTAATCGCTTGCGTTTTCTCATAAGGATTCGTCGGTCTCCCGGAATGCTGCGGACTTTAGGGCCTGTTTTTCTCGGGGTGCATCGGTTTTTTTTTCTGGAATTGAACGCCGAAGCAATGTACAACAAGCTGTGCGGAGTATTACTGCAGGTATGCGTGTGTCACACGCCGGGAAAAACGACCCCCAAACGCCATATAATTCCGAGGGACAGACGGATCCTCATGAGAAAACTAGCGAGATTGAATAATCGGATAACGGCCGCCTCCAGGAATATGGAGAGGCGGAGGTTGGAACGTCTAAAGAAGAAAATTAAGGAAACTGAACGACAGTTGCAGGACTCACACCAGGCTGAGCAACAAATTGTGGAGGTGCAAGCGGTGTCTGCCATTCGAGAGAATCCTAAATATTTCTACAAATGTGCCCAGTCAAAGGCCAAAATCAGAGCCTCAGTGGGTCCTCTGAAAAATAACGATGTTCTTGTTGGAGACGACCAGGGCATGTGCGAACTTCTGGGAGCGCAATTTGAAATACTATTCAGCAAACCCCGATACTCATGACAGGAGAACGAAATTGGCAAGAGGTAGACGAAAGATGGGGCGGATCTGGCGTACGTTCAGAACAAGAGAAGCAAAACCGATGATCACACTCTTCAGAGCCCTTGTAATACCAATTCTTGAATACTGCTGCCAGCTCTGGACCCCGTTCACACTCGGTGTAGTGCGGCAACTGGAAGGTGTCCAGCGAGCCTTCACTTCCAGGATCAGAAGGATGGAAGAGTTGAACTACTGAGAGAGGTTGAGGCACCTGGGTCTGTACTTACTGCAGAGGAGACGGGAGAGGTATGTCATTCTGTACACATGGAAAATGATAACCGGAATGGTGCCAAACTTCGAAAGCGAGACCTTCAGGATTGAGACATATCGCAACGAGATTAGGGGGAGACAGTGCAAGATCCCCACCTATACGTAACAGATCCTCAGTCAGATTTCAATCCCTGCGGGAAGGATCACTTTCCGTGGCAGGGCCAAGGATGTTCAACGTCCTGCCAAAGAATCTAAGAGAGGGGGAGTTCACCCTGGAGACCTTCAAGAGGCAATTGGAAGTTTTCCTGGGCACAATCCCGGATCGACCTCCCCTGCAACACTACCAGCGGCGAGAAGCAAGCAACAGCATCGGCCAAGCAACAGCAAGCTAACAGCATCGTGCTTGGACCGATCCTCTTCCTCATCCACATTGCCGACATAGACTCGGAACTCACCCACGCATCTACATCATCATTTGCGGACGATACAAGAGTGCTGATGAAGATCACAGATGACCTAGACTGCGAGAGATTACAGGATGATCTATCGATTGAGCCCTAGTGAACAATATGTAATTCAACGGCACCAAGTTCGAAGTAATGAGATACAGAGTCCGCACAGAGATCGGGATGCCACATCGCTACTTGGCATCAGATGGCACAGAAATTGAGGAGAAGCAACTAGTTCGAGATCTCGGAGTGTTGATGAGTACTGAAGCCACGTTCGATGCCCATATCGAGGAAATAGTCGAGCGCAGCCGGCAACGGAGGGGGTGGATATGGCTGACATTTCGAACGAGAGAAGCAGCACCAATGATTACACTCTTCAGAGCCCTCGTGCTCCCCAATCTTGAGTATTGCTGCTAACTTTGGTCGGCACTCAAGGCGGGTGCGGTGCGGAAACTGGAGGCAGTGCAGCGGACCTTCACGTACAGGATCAGCGGCATGAGGGAGCTGAACCTGATCTACTGGGGAAGGCTGAAACTCCTGGAACTGTACTCACTGGAGAGAAGAAGAGAAAGGTATATCATACTGTACACTTGGAAGATGATAAACGGACTGGCTCCCAACTTCGAGAGTGAGACCTCCAAAATAATGACATATTACAACGAAAGAAGGGGGAGACTGTGCAGGATTCCCCCATTTAATAACCGAGCCGCGGTCAGAGTACAGACTCTTCGTGAGGGATCACTGTCCGTGGTAGGACCGAGGCTCTTTAATGTCTTACCAAAAGCGCTGAGAGGAGGGGAGTTTACTCTTGCAACATTCAAGAGACAACTGGACAAGTGGTTGAGAAAGATCCCGAATTGTCCAGTATAATGGGAAACCACCCTCAGCAAGTGACAATTAAGCAACAGCATCTTGCATCAAGTGGCCCAAAGGGAGGGCAAATAGACGGAACACGTCCAACGTTACATCCGACGACGACTCGGGGACGGAGGACGACGAAGGCGGCGCATCAGCGTGACCGTGGACTACGACGTCCTAAAACTCATCATAAGGTCATAAGGTCATCGTGCATCAGGTGGCCCAAATGAGGGCGGATGAACGATAATCAGAGGCGGCGATCCCTCGTGGCCTGGGACTGCTATGTCCCAAACAAGTACCAAGATTACCAAGTACAAGTACCAAGCTTGGAACGCTGGGCTCACAGACCGCGCTGTTGGCTCGGCAGGCAGTCGTAAATGCCTTCGCTTCAAGCACACTTGCTGCTTCCCTCTCTTACTACAACTCAACACTCTTATTTGTTTCAGTGATATAATGTAAACACCTGACATTCAATGTATATACTTCATTGCTTCCCATATTGAATGCTATAATTTCATTCCACGGATCTGTTTTTTTTTGGTCTTGTCTATTTTATATATAAAAGAGTAATTTTCTGAACACTCTCACACTAAGCAAATTATTCTCTTTTTTTCTTTTATACTTACTTCCCTTATTTCCCGTCAAAACACTGAATTACATTACTTGGGCCCAGTCTGTACAATTAATTAACAACAGCTGGTCATCAAAGAAAAATAATCGTCAACGATTTACTTCAGTGAGAGCCACCCGCGACACGTCCTATCCCGACGAAGCCTAGTAGGGAAGTCCACATGCACCCACTTTCCACACCCACTATCCACACCCACTGTCCACACTCACTGTCCACACCCACTGTCCACACCCACTGTCCACACACATTGTCCACACCAACTCTTTACCACCACCTTCTCTAACTCAGCAAGCTTTGACCCTACAGGCTTCACCTGGATGCGGTAGCTTCACCAAGTTCAACATTAGGTTTGGCATTAAATACACGGACGAAACGCGCACTGGTCCGGATCTTGACTTCCCCATATCGGAACCAAAAGGCACCATCGAGATCGGAACTGTGGCTGTGCCTGATATTTGTCTGACTTCCTCGCTCTCTGTCACGTACATCCAGGTGACGGACGGCGGAGAGGTCTCGGATACCTATGAGTTAGAATGTAAGAACCCTAATTATAGCATTATCATAGGTCCAAATAGTCAGTATTCATCATCAATTATGATTCTGTTTTGATAACCCAACTAGAAATGGGAGTCTGAAAAATTGAACTCTGGGTATTACTCTACTTCACATCCGTGGACTAGTGTAATTCCAAGCATTTCAGGTACAATATTAGGTACGAATTATGCTAGTTACAGTGTTAGACAATATATGCAAACTTATACCATATTGCGTACAATATTTGGCTCATATTCAGACAACATTTTTCCCGAAGTGGTGCTAGCGGCTTGAGTTTCAAACCTGCAACTTAGTTGGAACTGAGTTATAATTCATATAATTCCTTCAACAGTACTCCTCTACGACCCTCTCATAAAGGATGTCATTCTTTTACAGTACCTCTCAACGAACTCGGGAAAATAAGCCTGTACCCCTACGAGCAAGTTGAGTCCGATATCGTCGTCTCCTGGCCTACTGACCTGACACCTTACGACGTCTGTGGCGTCCTCCCCGGGACCACACTGACATTCAAGAGACAGGACAATGGCAACACTTTCACGGCGCCAATATCTGATGGCCGCATTACATTAACCAACGTGGGATTTGATGAAAAAGCAAAATTTGATGTGGAGGTTGATAGCTTAGGCATCAATCTGGTGGCCGTCTCCGTAAGTTAAAGGAGTCAACAGAGCAACTCGGTTTCCTTGCTCTTAAATTAAGTAACAGCAAAGAATAGGGAGAAATGAAATATTCAAAGTAGTTAGACATAGAGGTAGATCTGAGACAGGTTGATCAAGGGTAGCCTTCTATGGATAACTCATTCATTTGGTCTTATTAATTGCTAAATGAAGGTTTCCTCTTTCGTCCAGTCCTCCTGACAACACATGTTAACGTCCAGTCCTCCTGACAACACATGTTACCGTCCAGTCCTCCTGAAAACACGCGTTAACGTCCAGTCCTCCTGACGCACATGTCCTCACGACAACACATGTTAACGTCCAGTCTAAACGACAACACGTTCAAAACATTCAAACCCAAGAAGTAACCAAGTTGTTCTGATGATTTGGCGATTCCTTTAAACACCTTAGTTTTTTCTGCATCTTTCTCTTCACTAATACCTGTGTACATGGTCTTCCAGTGCAATAGCACCTTTTTACAAATGTACTCATTAATTGTACAGTTTTGATGACTCAGGCTGGTCATAGTCTGTTGTTAAATTTTTGGTTCGTTTACAGATCTCTGCAGGTCGTTGAGCGGTTCACTGCTGTCGTTCAAGGGCGGTTCTCCGCAGCGGTTCGTTACGAACTACACCCAATGGAACCCTGCATGTCAAGCCCATTACAGTTTCGCGTCAGGAACTGTAAGCAGAAGTGAACCGGCCGGATTTAATAAATATTATTGGTGAAGCACTGATGTTTTATTAACAATCACATAGGGAGATTAAAGGTAGATCATAGGTAGTTGGGTGCCAAACACACACCTATGTGGTATTATGCTGCCACATCGCCGATGCAGTGGTGGCACGTTCTGCTTATGCTCCACCAATAGCCTGCCAGCCTGCCGAGTACAACTCTACCCTGGAAAAAATTTTTTACCAATATTTGTCAACATTTGTTCAAAAACTGCGCAGTCTTGTGCCATGGATGACAGATGTAATCATTCTCCATTAAAAATTCAAAATCTTGAGATACAAGCCCACGCATCTTAGTCAGGATATGTTCCTGAATCTGAAATATTCGCTTAATCCTGAAAGTGAAACAGTGACATGAATGTAATGGCGTGGCCGTAAACGGAGGCGCAGCCATAGGCTTGAGATTCATCCATTAAATTAGCCCTAGAGCCAACGTCCAGCCTCAGCATGTAATAACTACACTCAGTTTCAGAGCCGAAAGACGCAGACCACTAACACCGTAATCTTGATTATAATACACTGTTTAAAGCCAATATTTAGGCCAGGGTGTATTATCTTCAGCTTCAGTCAATATTTAAGCATGTTCGCTCATACACATGCAGTTCTGCAGCCAGCCTAGCCCCTTCTGGCCTAACCTACACATTACACAAGTTACCTTGCCTCTCCATTCTCATACAGCCAATGACCGGCCTCGTCTGCTTACTTGCCCCCATCTTTTGCCATACAGCAGCCAATGACGTCTATTAGGTCCGTTCATGTTGGTTTGAAGGAGTATAACGTTAGTAGGTCAGACCAGAAGCGGTTAGGCAAGAGTAGGAGGAGGCTGGGTGCAAAACTGTTGTCTTGCGAGCGAGCATGCTTAAGTTTTGGTTGCGTACTTACTGCTCTATTTCTTCAAGCACTAAATTTCACAGGCTACACTGCCCTCTACAACGGAAAAATAAGCGAGATTTCGTCCAAATAGCTATGTATTTTTTACGCTAGTGTGATTAGAAAAGAACGTACAGTACCAGTGGTACGTGCAGAAACTGTGCCACTATTTGGACAACATGAACCACTCATTTTGTGAGTGTATCTTGCTTACCCACGGAAAGGAATATGAAATTGATTGTTGATTTGGGCTGTCCTCTAGAATTCTCCTGAAACTGCAGCCATTGCCTGAAATTGCGGCAGTAGCATGAAACTGCACCCGTGACTTGAAACTGCAGCCGCGGCCCGAAACGGAAGTGGTGGCCCAAAAATGCAGGTGGCCAAATCAAAGTTCAAAAGTTCAGACGAGGCCCAATTCACGTTCAAGACACAGCACCTCAAATATAAATATATATTACAGGGAAATCAAAAGCTTTTTATACTTTCTTATATTTAAAAATCGTATATGCCTAAAACCTAGTTGAACAAAACGTATAAGCGGTATAACATATCCGAGTAAAATATCACAGAAGCCTGGAAAAAATTTCAATAAATATGGTATATGCCTTGAAAAAATCTCAATAAACTATCATGTAAGCCTGGCACAAATTCTAAGAAAATAAAATAAGTACTTTTAACGAATTTAAATGAAATACAATATATGATTGAAAAACCCTATAAAATATCGTATATGCCTGGAATAAATCTTAACTAAATATAATGTAAGCCTGGAAAAAATCCCAATGGGATAAAAAATGTCTGGCATTTATCTCAATAAAATATAAGAAACATTTCTCGTAATAAACATATCCACAATATTCAGGCAATTCAAAAATTGCATATTAAGCCGCTAAACTTTGGTGTAATCATAACATAATGACATGTAAAGGCAAACTTCCATGATCTGAAATTGAAATAAAATTAAAATTAACTTTATTTCATGGAGCGTTTCCATAATCTCGAACCCTGAAATTAGCCACGGATTTCAAACCACCGACATTGGCCCCGTATCTAGAACTCCGACATATTGGCCCCCGATATTGGCCCCGGATCTTGACCACCGACACTGTCCTCGGTTCACAAACTCCGACGTTGGCCTCGGATCTCAAACTCCAACATTAGCCCCGTATCTCGAACCCTGACTTTGGCCTCGGATTTCGAAATGCAACATTGGCCCCGGATCCCGAACTCTACCATTGCTTTGGATTACGAATCCCTTAACCCCTCATAACTATTTTTTTTTATAGTTGGGGTTAAGACTTGTGGCGACAAATGCGCCCACCAGCCTGTTCTCTGTCAGAACCCTCATAACTATGTCTGAAAATCCTCGCAATATTTCGAATCAGGGTAAATTTCGCCTTTAATCGGGATATTAATTGTTCAAGAAGAATCGTACTAAAAACTATTTAGAGTTTTTGAAAAAAGTCAGATAATCCGAATCGCAGTAAATAATCGTACTATTTCAAATCAGGGTAAAACTATTTAAGAATCAGGCTAACTATTTGTAAAGAATTTTACTGAACATACTTCTCCCGTATACATAAGGTTGGGACCTTTTAGGTAGGACCAGAGTTAATGAGCTCAGACAAAATTAATTTTGAACCAAACTTGACCAAATTTGAACCAAACTTGATTGTTCAGCAAATTGGTATGTTATCATTTACTTATGTTATGATCCTTTTATTGCTTGTTAACCTTGGCTATTTTCTCTATATTATTTATAATCTCAAATAACCTCAATATGTGTTCAAATTGTTCATTCTTTGTTTTCAGAAACCGTTACAATCCACAACGAGTTTTCATTCTGAACAATCCCCTGAACAAAGAGCCATATTCTTTATACTATTTTTAAATAATCCAAGAATCAGGGCAAAAGTTATCCAAGATTCAGGGTAAAAGTTATCCAAGATTCAGGGTAAAAGTTATCAGAAATTTAGGGTAAAAGGAAACCAAAATTCAAGATCAAAGTTATCCAAGATTCAGAGTAAAAGTTGACCAAGATTCAGAGTAGAAGTTATCCAAAATTCAGGGTGGAAGTGATTCAAGATTTAGAGTACAAGCTATTCA
>NW_025945037.1:0-386 GCF_000764305.2 Hyalella azteca | reverse complement strand
AGACTCAGTCCCAGTCGTTCCGACAGACTCAGGTGTGGTTATGGTCTAGCAGACTCAGTCCCAGTCGTTCCGACAGACTCAGGTGTGGTTATGGTATAGCAGACTCAGTCCCAGTCGTTCCGGCAGACTCAGGTGTGGTGGTGACAAACCAGGTGTGGTGACAGACCAGGTGTGGTGGTGACAGACCAGGTGTGGTGGTGACAGACCAGGTGTTGTGACAGACCAGGTGTGGTGGTGACAGACCAGGTGTGGTGGTGACAGACCAGGTGTGGTGGTGACAGACCAGGTGTGGTGGTGACAGACCAGGTGTGATGGTGACAGACCAGGTGTGATGGTGACAGACCAGGTGTGGTGGTGACAGACCAGGTGTTGTGGTGACAGACCAG
>NW_025945036.1:1931-3584 GCF_000764305.2 Hyalella azteca | reverse complement strand
CAATGCGTTTTCGTTGAACGTTATCAGTCCAATAAGAAGCAGTATATATATTTTTTTGCAGTGAAGTGACAAGAAATATTCTGCGTGGGAAAATAGGAAGAACATAGAAAATGAAGAAGGAATAATTTAAGATAAACAGAAACGTTGATATTCGTAATACGTGGAGACGACTGTCTTGCACACGAGAAATACTATAGTCAAGGAAATGCAAATAATCCTACTAACGCAACAACTAAAATCCACAACTGAGCCCGAAATAAGATATAACGAGCTCTATGATCAGAAGCCCGGGAAACATGCCCCGAAAATGGCGAAATTCCACATGACTTTTGTAGAGCCAATACACGAGTCAGAAGGCATCTGTAAAGGGTTCAATTATCAAAGTCATTAAATCTTTTATTTCATCGTAAAGAAAGAAAGGTACGAGCAAATCAAAGATCATTCGTACTTTGCACATCAACATGAATATTCAAATGGACAGGCCTGAATACCTACACATGATAGACGCTCAAGCCAGAAACACGATAAGGCGACCATTTAAGAATCTTCAGAAAAAAAACACAAAGTTCATACTGCTGAAGAAGTGTTGACTTATTTTTAGAATAATTCGGATTGTTCGTCGGCTTGCAAACCAATCAAACATCAAAAAGTCTAAGTTAGGCTTCAATGCAAACTCGGAGTTTTATAGTTCCAATTGCGGCCGATTGAGTAAAGAGTTACTGGATCAGTTAATTCCTTCAGATTATTCCAGCGTTGTTTCTAACAGCACGCTTTTTGTGTCAAGTAATCCTTCAGTGTTTTTCTTCATACATCCGTTTCGTTTTTTTTTGCTTCATGCAACATTTTACAACACTTTAAGGTTGTTGCATGCAACATTGCGAGGTTGCTCGTTCAACATTGCGAGGTTATACACATGTGAACAGTGGAATTCATTCACTGTTAACCGCGTTCATTTTTTTTCGCACATACCTGCAGGCGTTTGTACAGCGACATCTGGTGTAACCACTCAGCAAGATTTAAGTCAAACCTTATACCGCAGTGGCTGTGACGTTGTGAGAGGTTTGGTATGTGAGCGGCTGTGAGCCAGGTTAGTCAGTCGTGTCCCGCCAGCCAACCTACTGTGAGGTTCTACCTGAACATACTTCCCCTGTTCTCCAATAGCGATCTTGTGCCCCAACGCTAGTTCTGGTGTCTGTGCTGCGAAAGTTTCTCATCAATCAGTATGAATGCCTGTAACGCTAGGTTTTGCTATTTTAAACGTGTTGCTATTAAAGTACGGAAATAAAATTTACCTTTTATCCGTATGAATTAGAGTTTTAATGAACAACCAAGTGCAATAAAATACCATCGGTTGAAATTTAATCCAGAACAGTGTATTTTTACAAGGCTGTTGCCGGCGTTTGGCCGTGGTTGAGTTCTGGCAGTGATCGAGGACGCACGTAGTGTTTGCGGGTCCCAACTTTCTCACTTCTTACTATGCCGGTTTGACTTATCTCGCGAATTTTGTACCGAAACGATTTCAGTGAAAGGTTCAATGTTAGTGCAGTTCAATCAAAATTGTGCGAATAGTGAGAAAAACGGCTAGTACAAGTGTTTTATTCCCGACAAATTCTAGTGCGTGAAACGAGGGCAAGTTTTTGAAAACCCTCGGCG
>NW_025945036.1:0-1378 GCF_000764305.2 Hyalella azteca | reverse complement strand
GAACATATGCTCCTGCATAGCTTCGTCTAGTCTGTTTTTGAAGATGTTCATACTCGGAGCTTCAACGATGCTATCAGGGAGGCTGTTCCACATGTCGGTGACTCGAAGCGAGAAGAAATGTTGTCGCATGGATGTGTTCCAACGCTGTTTTTTTTTTAGTTTATAGCCGTGGCCCCTGGTGTTGGTTCTTGTTTCAAATTCTACTTGAACGCGTTTATACTTTGATGGAGTGCCAACGATGTCATCGGGGAGGCTGTTCCACATGTCGGTGATTCGAAGCGAGAAGAAATTTTGTCGTGTAGAGAAGTTTAGGAATAGTGTTGTGGTTTTCTTAAAAGGTTGCAGATGAATAAGATTTCGCCGTCCCTCTTCCAATTGATTGTGGAATATATGTATCAAGTAGGATGGAGTAAAGAATCTGGTGTTTAGTATGTTTATTGATGGGATGAAGAATGACGGCACGACCAACACTGGTTAAGTTCAGGAACAATTGAACAGGAACAATATTGAACAATTTTCAATTCAAATTCGAATAATCATGCACCGTGGCTCCATCTGCAGTTTAGATAAAAGAAGGAATTTATTGCCGTTCACTGTTTGCAAATTATTGTACTGTAGCACTGACCAGGGTTTACAAATGTCCTAAAAACGCGAACAAAAAAGACCAAAAAGGCCTAAAACTCAATATATACTAGTATATTTGTAGGTTCCGGTGTAAAAATTCCAATTCTTTTTTTTTTTATTATAGGAAGTACCCTTATCAAATTCAAGTAGGATGTACCCCTATCATAAATTCTAGCCGGCCAACGCAATTTAAAAAACTAAATTGCAGAATTTGTCAAGAAAAAAAAAAGACCGTCTGGCATCCCTAGCTGACACTGACTATACTGTATATAACAGTACAAAACATAACATAACATAGTGATCTCGGCGCTGAAGCGTATAGGCCTGATGTGGCCTGTCGCCGATTCTTTTATTTTTCGTATACCTAGTTCACAGAAGATTTAAAATCGTGTCATTTTACCGGATCTTTTCATGACTGACGATAGTTTGAAGTAGCTACTAGACTTCCACCGAGTTCGATAAGGTGCTAGGCATTTCAAATCTGAACATATATTTTTCAGACAACTTTACATTTGTCAGCGTTAAAATGCAGCTGCCACAATTATCAGCCCAGTCAACCAGGCTGTCAAGATCACCTTGCAACTGTACTTTTTACGACATATTCTTCACTGTATTATAAATTTTTGTGTCGTCAGCATACATCGAGAAACTGCTATATATAGACACAGCTTCTGGCAGATCGTTTATAAACGCAACGAATTCATGATACGCTACAGCCACTCACAGCATTCACTTTTGCCGCTATAGGCAGTGT
>NW_025945035.1:212520-213546 GCF_000764305.2 Hyalella azteca | reverse complement strand
CCAGGCAATGTGGCTATGAGACAGGTCCACAATAATGGACCGGCCCCTCCATTACGTCAATGAACGGAGGCCACCAAAGTGTCTGCCAGCTGCACTCGGCGCTATTGACAACCAAGAGCCAAGCCACGACCCACGATCCTGTAAAATATTAGCGAGGTGGAGACGCCAACTTGAATAAAACCTTCACGGATTTTATTGATCACTTTAATTCGTGTGCAATAGATGAGACAGAATTTACTGAGCCGGTGATACCCAAATGATCCTTACAGCCTCAGTGTTTGCTGGTCAACGGTAGTTTATTTGTGCCGATTACAAAATGTTGTATCCGGCATCTTGTGCCGGTTGTAACCGTGCGCCCGTCACAAGACGGTTACAACCGTCTTGTGACGGTTGTAACTCGTCACTTACAGTGCGTCACTTACAGTTGGTTGACTTAGTCCCACAAGTTGCAGTTTGCAGCACCAGACGCACCTATACATGTCGATCACTCATCACACAACACACAATGTGTAGGTGCAACAATCGATCACACAACACACAATGTGTAGGTGCAACAATCGGTCACACAACACACAATGTGTAGGTGCAACAATCGGTNCTCTGTGAGCAGCATGACGTGCTCTCTGTGAGCAGCATGACGTGCTCTCTGTGAGCAGCGTGACGTGCTCTCTGTGAGCAGCATGACGTGCTCTCTGTGAGCAGCATGACGTGCTCTCTGTGAGCAGCGTGACGTGCTCTCTGTGAGCAGCATGACGTGCTCTGTGAGCAGCGTGATGCTCAAGATGCTCATGAGCATCACGCTGCTCACGCATCACTCCACCACTCGCACAAATTGCACAGCAGCGCCAATCTTTGCGATGAGGCGACGGCGGCCGCCGCAGCCATAACGCTGGCGGGGTGTCGGGGGCATATACAGGGCAGGGTATAGCACAGGCAGGGTATAGCACAGGCAGGGTATAGCACAGGCAGGGTATAGCACAGGCAGGGTATAGCACAGGCAGGGTATAGCACAGGCAGGGTATAGCA
>NW_025945035.1:169703-211892 GCF_000764305.2 Hyalella azteca | reverse complement strand
AGATGTGTATAAGAGACACACCAAGACGTCCGGGCCACAAGACGTCCGGGCCACAAGACGTCCGGGCCACCAAGACGTCCGGGCCACAAGACATCCGGGCCAACATGGCGACAAATGCCTGCAGTTTGCCGCACTGAGATGCACCGACGGAAATCCGAAGCAAAATTTGCCAACGAAATCTTGTTTTTGTTGATAAAAATGCAAAATTTTGCGAAACAAAAAGAAAATTAATAATAGTATATAAAAGTGACCAAATATTTCATTGGGATGATGAAATAATTGGAATAACGAGAGGTAAATACTATGGAAAATCTTGATACTATATTGATGCCTAGAAGGCGATCTCATGCCAATATATATGCGGTCTTGAGTAGCAGTTCTTCATAGCGGAAACTATTATTACACCATGCAAGATTACGAGGTAAATAGTAGCTGAGAACGGGCTGAAAACAACCATATAATCCACTTAAAATTCCGATTAATTACTTTATTTCAATTTAAAAAACACTTCTCACACGAGATGGTCACGCCCCAACAAATAAACTAAGAGCCACCAAGTAAATTACATAAAATAGCGCGAGAAACTCGGCCACAGCCAGAGAGGCGATACGCCCGAACACAGCGGAGCGACGCACAACCTCCCACCACCACGACACACGGCACACTGCAGCCGCAGCGCCGGGGTGTGGTGGAGGGCAGGGGTGCTGCATGGGGGGACCATTGGGGGAGAGGCAGAGTGACAGTGGGGGGCTGGAGAAGGGCAGGAAGAAGGTGGTGCTGGGGACGGGCAGGGGGAGGCATGGAAGGGAGAGCCATGTGAGATGGGGGTGCTGGGGGGCGGGTAGGGGGAGGCATGGCAGAGAGGGCCATGTGAGGCATCTCTCGTTGAGTGCCACGTAGCCTAGGCCCTCAGTGAGGCCACGGTCGTGTCGCTATCATGAATTAAACGAGTGTTACAATGCTATTCCTACACGCCCTACAGGGTAACCAGGCAGTCCGTTCCTTATGTCAAGTTAAGGACGCGCTGGTCCAAGAGCACGCTGATGCGCCGCCTTCGCCGTCCACCGTCCCCAAGCCGTCGATATGCCTGCTGTTCGCCACCGGGGCCGGGAGAGGACATAGAGAGTGACCACCGTGCATCTACCTTCATCTGGGCCAGCTTACATGTCACCCCCAGTTGGGCCAGCTGATGCCCTCAGTTGGGCCAGCTGATGCCCACAGTAGCTGGTTGCTGATATTCGTGTTGAAGAGACCACACTGTCTGACCATCGACTAGTGGTGGACAAGACAACAATTGAGAGGGGAACCCAGCCAAGACATACACCTCGAGAGGGGCTAGCTGGGCTAAATTTCCATCATCGAAGAACGGACTGGGAAGACATTGGGAACGAACTCCTCGAAATTGACTGGAGATCTGAGTTCCTGGAATTAAACGCCGAAACAATGTACAACAAACTATGCGAAGTATTACTGCAGGTATGCGTGCGTCACACACCGGAAAAAACGACCCCCAAACGCCACATAATTTCGAGGGTCAGACGGATCCTTATGAGAAAACGAGCGAGCTTGAACAACCAGATAACGGCCGCCTCCGGGAATATAGAGAGGCGGAGGCTGGAGCATCTAAAGGTTAAAATTAAGGAAACTGAACGACAGTTGCAGGACTTACACGAGGCCGAGCAACAAATTGCAGAGACGCAAGCGGTGTCTGCCATTCGAGAGAATCCCAAATATTTCTACAAATATGCCCGGTCAAAGGCCAAAAACAGCCTCAGTGGGGCCTGATAAATAATGATGTCCTTGTTGGAGACGACAAGGGCATGTGCGAACTTCTGGGAGCTCAATTTGAAAAAGTATTCAGCGAACCCCGATACTCAAGGCAGGAAAACGAAATTGGATTCATTCAAGAACTTCCAGGGGATCGGGAGCTGACGAGCATTGAGTTTGAAACGCCGGATCTAGAGAGGAGTATCCAAGAATTTTAACCGCAAAAGGTAGAAGACAGATGGGGTGGATCTGGCGGACGTTCAGAACGAGAGAAGCGGAACCGATGATCACACTCTTCAGAGCCCTTGTAATACCTATCCTTGAATACTGCTGCCAGCTCTGGACTCCGTTCACACTAGGCGCAATACGGCAACTGGAAGGAGTCCAACGAACCTTTACTTCCAGGATCAGAGGGATGGGAAATTTTAACTACTGGGCGAGGTTACAGCGACTGAGTCTGTACTCACTGCAAAGGAGGTGGAGAAGGGATCCCAGATCGACCTCCCCTGCAACACTACCAGTGGCGAGAAGCAAGCAACAGCATCGTGCATCAGGTGGCCCAAATTAGGGCGGATGAACGATAATCAGAGGCGGCGATCCATCGTGGCCTGGGACTGCTATGTCCCAAACAAATACTAAGGATACTAAGTAGGGTCAACTAATGCCAACAGTAGGGTCAACTAATACCCCTAGTTGGGCCAGCTAATGCAAAATTCTGTCGTTTGCCACAAGCTGAAGGTGGTGGCCCGTTACCAGATAATCCGGGATCTTGCTCCTGTCAAGACGCGTCCAGTCTCTTGAATGTCGAAAGGGAGAACTCCCTTCCTCTCAGTTTCTTCGACAAGGCGTTGTACAGCCTCAGACCTTCCACGAAAAAATATCCCACCCGAAGCGTCTGAACTCCAGCCTCAGTGCTTCAGTGAACTTCAGTGCTCCACCACCCTTCTTCAGCATCTCCATCGGGTCCAAGTACTGACAACGTGGCCAGTTCTTTGACGCTTTACTCCATGTCAGCTGGACCAACTCAATGTTCTCAAACCTCCATAATTAAATTGAGCTCCCAGTATCGAAGAAATCGTTATCCTTCAGCGGGCTCACTAGCGCCTTCATTTTAGCCTTTGGACTGGGCATATTTGCAGAAATACTTCGTTTCTCTCCGCTTCCCCCAATCGCTCGCTTGGCACCTTGTTCCTCCGTCCTGTGCGTGTCCAGAACCTACGATCGGTCTCTGTCTCCTCAGATCCCTAATATATTTGGCTATTTGTTTATTTAACCGCCTGCTTTTCTCATGATGATTAGTCGGTCTCTCGGAATACTGCACATTTTTGGGCTCGTTCTCATCGAGATACGAGTTACACTCGTATGATATTGTGTTCCTTTGTTGTCAGTCGTGCATGCTGATTAAGCAAGAGTACCACAGCTAGGAGCACTAGTTCATCTATCCGACTTCTGTTGTGGTCACCACCATTCAAACTGTCTGGACTAACTCAATTTCACCGCGATTCCCTTTATAGTTCATATTAAACAATTTCTCCAACCTCCTATCTGCCTACCTTTCGGTCTGCATGGTCATTACAATGCTATACCTACCAGCCCTGCCGGGTAATTAGATGGTCCAATGTCGTTACAATGCTATACCTACCAGCCCTGCCGGATAATTAGATAGTCCAGTGTCGTTACAATGCTATTCCTTCCAGCCCTGCTGGGTAATTAGAGAGTCCAGTGTCGTTACAATGCTATTCCTGCCGGCCCTGCGGGGCAGTTAAATAGTCCAATTTCGTAACAATGTTATTCCTACCCGCCCTGAATGGTAACTAGATAGTCCAATGTTACAATGCTATTCCTACCAGCCCTGAAGGGTAACTAGATAGTCCAGTGTCGTTACAATGATATTCCTACCAGCCATGTTGGGACAAAGCCCAAGCTTTATCAGCAACAAGGGCCGAGCAGGGAGGAGATAGCGATAGTGTGATGACCTGCTAGTGTGTGGTGACCTGCTAGTGTGTGATGACCTGCTAGTGTGTGATGACCTGCTAGAGTGTGGTGACCTGCTAGTGTGTGATGACCTGCTAGTGTGTGGTGACCTGCTAGAGTGTGACTGTACACGCAGCAAGACAGTATGCGGGGAAGCCGTACAGCTGCCGCCACAACACCATCGCTCTCCAGACCACACGATGTGATGTTAAAGGTGCATTGTACAGCAGTGATGCCATGCACTGTACAGCAGTAATGCCCTGCACTGTACAGCAGTAATGTCCTGCACTGTACAGCAGTAATGTCCTGCACTGTACAGCAGCAGATCAATGCGCGAGAGCACCGCGTCTCCGCGTCACCAAGCGACCACGAGGCGCCCGGACACGGCTGAGGTGGCATGATGTTTTTGTGGTTTCTGTGGCTTAGTTATGTGGCATGCAATAGGCATGCGTGATGCATGTGCGTGGCATGCGTGTGACGTTCTTTTGACAGATAGCACTTTTACTTAACACTTTCCAGAGTGTTACCTAATTTACCTTTCCGTTCTCCACCTTCAGTAGTACAGTATTGCTGCCAGCTTTGGGCACCTCTTAGAGCGGGCGGTGCATTGCAACAATTGGAGGCAATTCAACTTATTTTCACGTCTAAGATAAGCGAAATGAGGGACGTTGACTTCTGGGGCAGGTTGGAACACCTAGGATGGTAATCACTAGAGGAGATGAAGAGAGGTATATGACCGGACAGGTTCCCAAATTTGAATGCGAGACCTTCAGAATAGTGACATACCACAACGAAAAGAGCGGGAGACTGTGCACTGTGCAGAATACCCCCATTTAACTACCGAGCCGCGGCCGGAGTTCTAACTCTTCGGGTGGGAACTTTCCCGTGGCAGGACTGAGGCTGTACAACGCCTTGCCGAAGGAGCTGAGAGGAGGGGAGTTCTCCCTCACGACATTCAAGAGACTGGATGCGTTTCTGAGCAAGATCCCGGATTGTCTGGTTGTGTTTCACTACCCTCAGCATGTAGCAAGCGACAGCTTTTCGCATCAGCTGACTCAAATGAAGGCATCAGCTGGCTCAACTGAGGGCATCAGCTGGCTCAACTGAGGGCATCAGCTGGCTCAACTGAGGGCATCAGCTGGAAGCACGTTTTACCTGCTGTGCTGCCAGTATGCTGCACTGTACTGTACTGTGCTGCCTGCACTGCACTGTACTGTGCTGCCTGTACTGCACTGTACTATACATGAGCAGGAGCGCTGTCAATAGCCTCGGCATCTGCTGTGCTCAATCGATGCGGCGCAGCCTCAACCATGGTAACGGGGTGTGGTGGTCGCAACCCCCGGGTGTGGTGGTCACAACCCTCTGGTGTGGTGCTCGCAACCCTCTGGTGGTGTGCTCGCAACCCCCGGGTGTGGTGGTCGCAGCCCTCGGGTGTGGTGGTCACAACCCTCGGGTGTGGTGGTCACAACCCTCGGGTGTGGTGGTCGCAACCCTCGGGTGTGGTGGTCGCAAACCTCGGGTGTGGTGGTCGCAGCCCTCGGGTTTGGTGGTCGCAACCCTCGGGTGTGATGGTCGCAAACCTCGGGTGTGGTGGTCGCAAACCTCGGGTGTGGTGGTCGCAACCCCCGGGTGTGGTGGTCGCAACCCTCGGGTGTGGTGGTCGCAACCCTCGGGTGTGGTGGTCGCAACCCCCGGGTGTGGTGGTCGCAACCCCCGGGTGTGGTGGTCGCAACCCCCGGGTGTGGTGGTCGCAACCCTCGGGTGTGATAGTCGCAACCCTCGGGTGTGATAGTCGCAACCCTCGGGTTAGGTTTCAATCAACAGTTGGTCGCCAGCGCATGTTTAGTTAATCTCACCCTAAAGGTCGACTTATGCGACGGTATCGCAATTGAGACACAATATATAGAGTTTTATTTCACTATACACAGTGAAAAGTTTACTATATATCACGCTATATACTTTTTTTACCATGTATACTTCACTATACATGTAATTACTATACATATAGTAATTGTTTGATAATATCGTTTTGATGCACGATGTTGTTACTTGCTTCGTGCCGCCGGTAGTGGTGAAGAGGCAGACGATCAGAGATTGTGTCCAGGAACACGTTCTGTCTCTTAAAGAGGCGGACGATCAGAGATTGTGCCCAGGAACACGTTCTGTCTCTTAAAGAGGCGGACGATCAGAGATTGTGTCCAGGAACACCTTCTGTCTCTTAAAGAGGCGGACGATCAGAGATTGTGTCCAGGAACACCTTCTGTCTCTTAAAGGTCTCAAGTGTGACCTCCCATTCTCTTAAATCCTTTGGCAAATCGTTAAAAAGCTTCGGATCCAACACGGGAAGAGATCCTTACCCTAATGTAATGGGGTAATCGGCATAGCCACCCTCTTCTCTTGCTGCGATAAGTCACGGTCCTGAAGATATTTTCGCAGGGGGGGCAGTGCAGGGCACCGACAATTATTCTGTGAAGCGAGCAGCTTAAATAAGACAACTGGAACTATATGATAAGGCCGGTCCTTTGGACCAAGAGAGCCGCCGGCCCCCCTGATAAGGTGCAGTGCAATAAGACAACTCGCACCTCGTACAAGAGGAAGGCCGGTCCTTTGGACCAAGAGAGCCGCCGGCCACCCCTCATAAGGGGCAGTCCAATAAGACAACTCGCACCTCGTACAAGAGGAAGGCCGGTCCTTTGGACCAAGAGAGCCGCCGGCCACCCCTCATAAGGGGCAGTCCAATAAGACAACTCGCACCTCGTACAAGAGGAAGGCCGGTCCTTTGGACCAAGAGAGCCGCCGGCCACCCCTCATAAGGGGCAGTCCAATAAGACAACTCGCACCTCGTACAAGAGGAAGGCCGGTCCTTTGGACCAAGAGAGCCGCCGGCCACCCCTCATAAGGGGCAGTCCAATAAGACAACTCGCACCTCGTACAAGAGGAAGGCCGGTCCTTTGGACCAAGAGAGCCGCCGGCCACCCCTCATAAGGGGCAGTCCAATAAGACAACTCGCACCTCGTACAAGAGGAAGGCCGGTCCTTTGGACCAAGAGAGCCGCCGGCCACCCCTCATAAGGGGCAGTCCAATAAGACAACTCGCACCTCGTACAAGAGGAAGGCCGGTCCTTTGGACCAAGAGAGCCGCCGGCCACCCCTCATAAGGGGCAGTCCAATAAGACAACTCGCACCTCGTACAAGAGGAAGGCCGGTCCTTTGGACCAAGAGAGCCGCCGGCCACCCCTCATAAGGGGCAGTCCAATAAGACAACTCGCACCTCGTACAAGAGGAAGGCCGGTCCTTTGGACCAAGAGAGCCGCCGGCCACCCCTCATANGGAGGTACAAAGATGGGTGTACCACCAATCGATGCGTAAGAAAGTGCTCTTTCAAACAAGACTATGCCCACTTTAGTGCCATGATTGGCTGCTTAATGCCAGGCCTTCCTTTGTGGAGTGACCAGCGCGTCATTTATCCTCGTAGAGTTTTGTTAAGGGACCTAAAACCCGCCTCCCTTTGAGGAGCTGTCACAAAGTCATTTTTCGACGTACAGGGACGATACTTATACCGTTCGATGCGCAAGAAAACAACCTTTAAGATGAGATAAGAAACAGAAAAACTCCAAATTTTCAAATTTTAGCTAGGGCGGTCCCCTTAAACGTCGCGCAACATCATATTAAAGGTCGCGCCACATTATCCAATCTTGCAACATTCAAGAGACGACTGAATAAATGTCTGAAGAAGATCCCGGATTGTCCATGGTAACTGGAAACCACCCTCAGCAAGCGACAAGCAACAGCATCTTGCATCAGCTGGCCCAAAGGAGGGCAAATAGACGGAACACGTCCAACGTTACATCCGACGACGACTCGGAGACGGAGGACGACGAAGGCGGCGCATCAGCGTGACCGGGGACTAGGAAATCCTATACTCATCATAAGGTCATACAACATAAGGAAAGGTAAGGTCAATAGCAATAAGCGTGAACTACCTTGAGCGGCTTCCTGTACACAATAATAAACAACAGCAATATATACCGTTACCTTGAGCAGCTTCCTGAGCATAATAATAAACAACAGCAATAAATACCGTTACCTTGAGCAGCTTCCTGAGCATAATAATAAACAACANATACTCATCATAAGGTCATACAACATAAGGAAAGGTAAGGTCAATAGCAATAAGCGTGAACTACCTTGAGCGGCTTCCTGTACACAATAATAAACAACAGCAATATATACCGTTACCTTGAGCAGCTTCCTGAGCATAATAATAAACAACAGCAATAAATACCGTTACCTTGAGCAGCTTCCTGAGCATAATAATAAACAACAGCAATAAATACCGTTACCTTGAGCAGCTTCCTGAACATAATAATAAACAACAGCAATAAATACAGTTACCTTGAGCGGCTTCTTGTCCCTAGCGCTGGTCTTGAGGGCGTCGCCATTAAAGCCCTGGTACTGTCGGACGTCTCCGCTAGGTCTGCCGGTGCCCGGAACGATGCCTCCTGTAGCGGACAACCGCGACACGCTTGACGTGCTGGTGCTGCTGCTGGGGTGGACGGCAGGCTGAGGTTTGGACACCTCGGTGGTGTGTGGTGGTGCATTGGGTGGCCGTGTGGTGGAGTTACTGGTGTTGGATGCAGCAGACTTTGTGGTAACGCTGCTAGCAGTTGCAGGAGTGTTACTTGTGGCAGTGCTGGTGTTGCTGTTGCTGCATGGCGCAGCTCGAGACACCTGTTGTGGTGCTGCTTGAGACTCTTGCTTTAGAGGCTGTGGTTGTGGACGCTGCTGAGGCTGTGGTTGCTGAGGCAGTGCAGGCTGCTGAGGCTGTGTAGGCTGCTGAGGCAGAGGCTGTGGTTGCTGAGGCTGTGCAGGCTGCTGAGGCTGTACAGGCTGCTGAGGCAGTGTAGGTTGCTGAGGCTGTGCAGGCTGTGTTAGCTGCTGAGGCAGCGGTTGTTGGGCAGGTTGCTGTGCATGAGGCTCGGCTGCACTGGCCGGTACAGCACCCCCTCCTCCAGAAGAAGTTCCTCCATTCATCGTAAGCAGCGCTCAAGCAGCAGCAGAGAGAGCTGTACACTAGCTGCTCTGAGTGAAGGACCAGCAACTCGTCGGAGTCTTTCCCGTCAACATCAATAACTTGACACAAAACCACTTTAGAATTTCTTCACTGATGATTGTCAGGAAAATTTTGGTGGAGTTTTTGAAGAACAAAATTATTTCCTTTGATGGAGAGGATGTGAAAGCAGGTGACTGTTAGTGACTGTCAAGTACAAGATCAGCTTCTTGACAAGATGAATTGTTAGGTAAACATAAAACTGAGGCAGGCTACTGCACATGTAACTATGTGCTACAATTGCACTTCGGAACTGCCTACAGCATCGTGTGCACTGAGTGATGCGGCAGTATCTTGTATGGAGAAAAGCAGGCGTCTGTTGCCTACTTGTTTGATTCTACACAGCCTGAAACATGACACAAAAGAGATAGTGATTGCAAAGCTACTAAGACACAAGATAAAAAAATTAACCAAGCTTTGGAAATAAACATAAATAACAATCATGGTAGATTAATGAAAATTTATTGATAAATTCTTACTTCAATCTAATTCTGAAAAAATGTACAAGTAAATCTCATTTGCACGGCACTGCAATGAGTTTACATCTATTGAAATGCATTACAGAAAGCCAGATATTTTTATATACCTCTAATCTTCTCAAAATTGTGACAAATATTGGAGGTCTCAGTATTAATTTCTCATATATATTACTTGTCTAATAACTCTACTATGGCATGGCCTTTTCATATCTATATACTGTCTATGGTACTTTTATATCTTTATATTGAATTAAATTATGTTAAAATGTAAGTAGCTGAGCATGGACAGGAAGGTAGCATATTGGTGTAGTTCAGCAGCAGTTGCTCTGTAATGCAGGTTATATTGATGACCAGAGAGCATTTCTTACTGACAATTTTCTTATTGTTTTTCTCTATTCAGAGAATTTGGCTTTGATATGACTTGAAAATTCAAATATCAGGTTTATAAGGGACATTTTATTATGATGTAGGTAGTACAATGTTTCAAATGCAACTAACATTCATTATCAAGGAGGGAAAGAGTTTTGAAAACTTTAATTTATTAAATTATTTATAATTTCAAATTACTTGAATTTCATAAATTATAATAAAATGTCCCCTTTTAAATTACCTACTTGAATTTTTGTAAATTTTAGTAAAATGTCCCTTAGGAACCTCATACTTGAATTTTCAAGTTGTATCTAAAGCCAAATAGATAGTAACAATAAGAAAATTGTCAATGAGATACATATACTCTCTGGTCTTCAATATAACCTGCATTAAAGGTAGAATATTGCACATATAATATCATCCTGCACTGTTTTAGATAGGGAAATAAATATATGCTTTCAGAAACTTTATGATACAATGAAAAGTTGCACAAATCATTTCTGAGTAAGCTAATGAATTTTTATGCATCTATATATGAATTTTAGAGTCTACTGGATATCTCTCACTGAGAGTAAGCAAATTTCACTGAGTTCACTGAGTATTACTGAGAGTAAGCAAGAAAATTTTTTCTTGACTTTTTATTATTGATTGTATATACTTTTACTTATTTATTGAATTACTTTTGTTACCTATGTCACATGAAAATAATATCATTGAAGTACATTCATAGATACATTTTAATGTATGAAGTGCATTGAGGCAAGAGAATAATATATCATAAATTGTTACTAAATAGTACATAAACATGTCGTTTTGAGATCATGCAAATGTTTATGTTCAAAGGTAGTCTTAAAGCTGGTAATGAAATAAAAAACATTCCATAAATCTGCATTGAATGTCTTGACTGTGTTCCATAAATGCCAACTGAAGTTGGCAATTCCAAGAATGGCACACAAAATCATAAACTAGTGCTCATTTTTTTTTACTTATTTAGAGTAATGAAGGATGGTTGATTCATCACACCAGTGAATAGAACAGCAGGAGACTTCATCAAAATCATCAAGAACAAAACAATTAACTGAATGATATTTAACAAGTTTGAGTAACAAGACTTATGAGGGCCAGTTCTAGTGTGGCATTGCTACATGACATCAATTGTTATATCAAAGAGCTACGCAGCACATACGTGCATTAGCATGATAGCTGTGCAATTTGTGTAATTACATTTGTATATTTTCATGTAGAACCAGTAGCTACGCATTACTATTGTTTACTATAGCACAATGTAAGTCAGATTACGTCAGTCTTTACCTCGGCGTCTTCCTTCTTGGTTGTGTCAATAAACTTACGAACCATTCAACCTTTAATTCCAACCCTACGGAATTAACAATAGCATCATAAAAGCTTCAGGACATGATGGTTTCAGGCTAATTTCGTCCAAATTTTATGCAGTAAATTTACAGAGAGTATACAATTGGAGAAATAATCAGTTGCAAAATTATGGCAAGTGTGTTCAAATGTTTATAGAAAAGGCTAGAATTTCCTCAAGTTACATTAGCAAAATTATATGCATTTCAATGAAATTTTAAACAGAGCATGGACAGGTCAAAATGTTTTTTGGGCATTATCCCATAGTCTGTGTGTTGTACTATTTAAAATTTTTTATATCAATAAGATGGAAGAATTATATAGAAAATCATGTGACACCAAACTGCAGTAAAACTAAAGGTTATGTTTGTTTGAAAAGGTTGAGAGTATGTTTGTTCAAGTTAGGTCAGGTTAACTAGCTAATAAAATTAAATAATAAATCAACCTAAATGTAGCTCTACTGTCATGTTTGGTGGTTCCTGATTTTCACCAGGGCATGGTGCCATTTTGAAGTATATATAACATAACCAGGGCTTTTAGCATATTAGAAGTATGAGACTAGGAACATGCCCACAAGCAGGCATGCAATATACATCTACTTCTTGAGCCATGACTTTCACAAGCCAAGAGATACTGCTTAGATCAATTATCTCTTGTTGAATCATTCATAAAAGCACACAATTAAATGATATTCATTGAAAAAGTGCTCTTTATTTAATGTAATATTTGAGAGGCAGAAAACTAGAAAATTTTTCAAATAAAGTCTGTTTCCCAATATGACTTTAAGAGGACATTAGAACTGCAACTTGAGAAAATATTATGAGGACACACAACTAAGCTGAAACCAATCCCCAGGCATTAACCAATCCACAGCTGGAGTCCTGATGCCTTGGGCACAACCAGGATTTGAATTTTTCTACTTGTTTCTGAAATCTCACGGCTCCAATGTGACAAATTTTTAATACAATTGGAATCTTGTGGCCTGATTGTGCACTTTTCTTAACAATTAGTTAGGAGGTAATTCATCTGGCGGGAATCTCACAGTTCCAGAAATGGTGGGAAAGTTCTAGTAGCGGCACAGCGGCACTAAAGGTAGACGTTTTCCCTGCTTGAGAACAACTGAAGGGACCTGCGCTCACCTAGAATTTAGAAATCAATCATGCACTAGAGAAATTACCTCCCATCAATTAGGTATCAATAAACTTTGGATTTTGGAATGCTATTACTAAAAAATACATGCTAGTATCAAAAATATTTTTTACCACTCCATTAAATATTAAAAGTTCATTGAATATAAGTCTCTAATTCTTTCAACAATCCATGTGTATGCATTGTATAACTCAGATAATTGTCAAAGAAAGTGTAGTATATAAATATGAAGTGTAGTATATATAAAACACCACATCAATGATTATTGATATCTCATCTCAATTTTTAGGCAGGTTAGTATTCAGATTCATTCCTGTTTATTGAGAAAGGAGAAAAATAACTTTCAATTGAGCAAATGATAAAAAAAGAAGTCTTTAATTTTAAGCCATTTACATAGTTAATTAATTTGTCAAATGCTTAACTTCACAACTGATTTTTTTTTTCAACATTCATTTATATTAGAGTTGAATAGGAGCTCGTCAACTTGTCAAGCTTATTTCTGGCCTATTATGAGTGTATTTGAAGTTAGCTCAAGAACCAGGAAGAGTGATACATTACAACTTTCTTGCATGAAACAACTTGCAGAAACTATTGACAATGTAAAGACACTAACTAATTTTTAACAAATCTTATCTAAGTGTAGTGACTTGGTCAGCTGATTAACTCAACGGTCAACTTAGTGATAGTAAAGGGAAAATTAACTGCAAATAGCTAACGAACGTGTCGAAAGATGATAAAAATCAACTTTCGAAGCTGCTTTAACAGGAAACATATTAAATCAAGAATTAATTAGACACTAATTGAAGTCACTATGAAGTATAATGAATAAGGTTACGGGCAGGCAAATTACTTTAATCGATCAGGTGACCACCCACAACACTCCGATTAGCGGTGGCTCGAGACTTGGCACTTTCTGACAACCAGCTGTTCAACGTACACACACTTGTCAACAAGGTTAACACTGAAATTACTCTCAAAATATGTGAAACGAAACTTACCTTGGTTAAAAAAGTATTCATACTTCTGTTGCTACATCAATTCACGTAATTAAATAGAAATAACAGCTAAATACAGTTACAATCTAAAGCAAATTTCTAAACTATACAACATATCGCGGAACGTCACTGACGACCAAGTAGTGATATCTATATCAGGCAGATAATAATAATGAGATTTTTAAAAAATGTATTTACATTCCAGAATACTAGAGAAATCATTTTCATAGCTTGTTACTCCAAAATTCCTGCAATACATAAATTAAACAGATATCAGCTGTTGAATCGTGTCTTTTTCTGAAAATGCAACGTATTGTTGGAACCTGTGAATGGGTTGGGCTCGGTTATGCCCATTTATCAACATATATTCCTTGTCTCAACTCTCATTGAAAAAAATCTCAAGTATTTAATAATTTTTTCTTTAGATACAATCGATTTAAGTTTTTCTTTCTAAATTAAATGTAAATTTCCGCGAAAAAAAGTAGACGTCCTTGGGTTTAAAGAGCTGGAATCGCAGATATCGATATGAAGACTAGAAATATTTTCCAAGATGATTGTAGCATGATTCATGAGGATTTGATATCAGGATATAATATGCAAATGTGTGCAGATGGAGTCTGTTTTTCCCCCTTTTTGTTTGTTAATAGGTAAAGTTTACTTTCAAGGTCGTATACCCGGCGATCGCAGCTTGCCTCTATCATGGCATGAAGTTATTGTCAGCTTCCATTTTAGATGATCACACCAACCACAATTGAGCTAGTGTATAGTAAAGGCTTAGAAAACGTGCGTAAAAACTAAAACATTTTATTCTTTATCTGTTTCTCTCATATTTTTATAAGTTAAAATATATTTACTTTGTGTAAGTTGTATCGTGATTCATTATGAACCGATGAACAGGACCGTCAAAGACCTTAAATCGTATTGTCAAAGTCAAAGTAAAAAATTTTTCGTTTATCAGGGCTATATCAGTAGCCAAAAAGGAAGTCGAAAATAGCAAATAAAGGCTGACTGTCTAAAAGTTCTACGCTAGGAAATTATATTGGAGGATTAAAGCTGAAAGCATGGTAATGAATGAAGTATCATGACTGTCAGTTTGGAGATTACAGAATATCAATCGTTTGTACTTGTCACAAAAATTCATTCATTACATTTATATTTGAATATTTCATTTAAAATGAGTCAATATCTAAGTCTTCATTGTCATAGTATTTCGAAAACAGTTTTTTCGATTTCTCATTGAGTTGTGGAGTTGCTGAGTCATTTATCGCCGCAACATTTAGCAGCTCTTGCTGACTTCCAGTCTCTGGCATGGACAAAAATTTGTCTTTTGACGATGAAACGTAAAAAGTTTCGTTTTGTTCCAGCCTTTTTTTCTTAGGGAAAGGTTCAGCAATACACTCGTATTTTTGTTCATCACTCTGTGAGCTTGTGGATACTCTCACTTCTGTCCCAAAACTGCAATCGTTGGAAAATCTTTTCCTGTTTTCCATCTTGTCGGCATGAAAGGTACGGAGAGGTGAGGCAGTTTCAGATCGTGATTCATTATAAATCATTGCCGCCTCGTGCGAGAAACTCAGACCAGATTCAACGTTCGTCCACTCTTGCCCACTGGGTAGCTCGAATCTAGGATGATTATCATCAATATTGGTACACTGCAGATCGTAAGACGATCCACATGCCATCAGATCCATACCATCAAGCTGGCTGTAAGCAGGACCATCGAATGGTTCCAGCACTTCATGACCAGTTGCGAATTGCTGTGATCTGAAAGCAACTACTGGGGATTCCACATTCAGCTCAAAAAAATCCCTGTTATTTTTCAAAGTTCCATTCGTGTTGCATTCTATCAAATCATCCTTAGGATGCGCGAAAGTTTTTGCTTCTGCTTCAAGGTCTGCGGCGGAGTCCTTCCGAGCAATGTATGAGTTCAGCTTTTGAACATGAACTCTGCAGTCTTTAGCCGAACCTTTGCCGTATACCTGGCAGAAAAATATGTACAAGTAAGCATTTTAAACGTAGTATGCACCAACAATATAAGTAAGGAGTTATTTCATAAATAGAATTTGGAAAAATCATCAAATTTGAATGTATTCTACTACGGAGTCCTTGTCAAGTAAACAGATATGATATCATCGTATGATGAATAATAAATTAATTTTCATTATATGAAGTTTTTTCAGATAGACTGACCTTCTTCACAGATTGTTTCTCACCGCAAATCTTGCAGACAAATTTATTATCCTTACGCACTATGTGCACCTGGCATGTACCACATGAGCAGCAACGAACAACGTGAAACTCTTGCACCATTTTTATGGAATTTTTTTTTCCCAAAATGAACCAAAAATATTTAAAACTATTTTTCTGAAATAAAGTAATAATCATAGATAAGGAAAACTGCAATAAATCATATGAATAAATAATATGAGGAATATTTTATGGGCGGACTATAGCAATGTAGATGAAGCACAAAAATTTAAATCGCAGTAATAAGTAGGAAATATTTAAATCTAAGTGGTAATGAAAAATAGACACGAATAAACACGTTTCGATAGCAGTAACACAACGAGTAAAGTCGAAATAAATATAAACGTACCATAAAGCAATACAAATAGCTTATTCTCACGGAAAGAAAACAAAAGCACTTCATGTACATAAATGTCAAGTTTAATTTACAAAATTTGTGCGGAAATTTCCTGCCCTGCATTTAGAATGACGTAGGGCGCTACCAGGACGCCCATTGGCTCCTGCGTTGATTTTACCACAATGGCGAACTGATCATTTTGATGTTCTGAATGAGAGGCAGCAGCGAGAAGCCAGAAAAATGTCTCTATCCGAAGAAATTAGTTCCACAAATGGAAATCGCTCAAAAGAAGGTACGTTCATGTACTTGTATATTCTTCATCTATCATTTATTATAGCTTATACAGCTTGTTATTGTCAAATTACTCCGACCGTTCCAATTACGTGACCAACTACTTGTGTTTGGAAGAAAGTATTGGAACTATCTTATTTTAAATACTGTACATTCATTCTCTCCTTAAGGAATGTAAACATAGAAGCATGGTCAGTGTGAGTTACGACCTTAGTAATTGAGTGATGATAAATATGGTAAAGACTAAATGGTTGCTCAAGCTATTTCATAATGGGTTGCCAGTATAGACTGACGCACTCTGAACAGACATGGGAAGAGGGGATAAATATTTCATTTGAACGACCGAGTCTTGATTTGTAGTCACTAGTCAGCCTTCGAGACTGAGCAAATCCTGAAAACCATGGCCCATCATGATCACCCATGTAGACCTTGAGGCCTTAGGCTTAGCCTGCTTAGTGCCCACAACCACAAATAGTATGGATTGAATTTATTGATGTTTGTTTGTTGTTGAATGTTTTATTGAAGATACAAATTCTGTTAACCCTTGAAATTTATATTCAGCTGCAGCTTATGACTTTCAGAAATTCAGTCCAGTGACTCAAATATCAGCTCTGGTTGCTACCAGCCATAGTGGCAAAGCACTGAAAGCAGAGAGTTTTTTAGACTCTCCCTCAAGTTCATTTTTGATGTCCTATAGTCCTATAAGTAGACCAGTAAAGTATCCTGGATACCAGCATCCCATCACCATACATAAGAAATTGGTTTAAATCTTGGGTAAATGAGGAAATTAAAAATGAACTGATTCTAAAAAATCTCTAGTTTGTCACTATGACACTATGCTACCAGCAGATTTTGAAATTTGTACAAAATAAAGAATTTTGTTGCTCCCATATGAATTGGGGCCAAGCCATGCATGAATTGGACAATTGGACTAGGGTAAACGCGATATATTCCGACATTGTAGGTAATTCCGTCACTTCTCTAGTTTTTCCTTTATATTAAGCTTTGTTTTAGTTTATTAAAACGTAATTAAGTAGTGTTCAATATTCGTTAGTGTTCTAATTCAAAGCCTTGTTGTATCCCAATACAGCTCACACAGCAAACGGAATTCGAACACGTGGATGTCGGCAATACGTATCAGTTAAGTTTGAAGCGCTGACGCAATACGACTCACCACATGTCGGATGTTGCCACACAAAGTGACGGAATATAGGGATTTGGTAGGTTTCCATTCTAAAGGCTTTTTAATAAATATGGCAACATTTTGTGACATTTCATCGTTGCTGACGCGTAGTGAAGTGTTTTGAGAGTCATGTGAAAGCAACAGAACTTACGTAACGCATACGGTTTTTTTTTATAGTTTTTCATTTCTCGATGCGTCCTTAAAGTGTCGGAATATACCGCGTTTACCCTAGACCTATAAATTGGAAAAGATCTATAAAATTGGCCAATTTTACCAATTTCTATGGCCTTTTTGCAATTTAATGAATTTATTCAGTGTAAAATTAGAAAAACGGCATAATTTTACCTGCAATTTTTTTAAAATAACCTGTAAAACAATCATTTACTTTACTGTGATTTTTTAATATTCCTAATTGGGTTAGTGGGTTACACCAAACCAAAGCAAGATATTTTAACATGCTTAACCCTAATCACCAGGGTGCAGAGGGTGAAAGCAGTGTCACCAATAATGGGTTTTTAAGCCCAAAGCGTTGTTACCGTGTGTCTCTAGCGGGTGAGACAAACTCGTTGTCTGCTTATGAATTTAGAGGTAACTATCTAAGTGAAAGGATAATGAAACACTTTCTCTATAAAATTAATTAAGGGATCTTGTACAAAATCTATCAAAACAAGTGACTGAAGTAAACAAAACAAACTATGGATAAGGACTAATAAAAGTGGTGTGATTTGTGAGTGGTTATGCTAAAAGTGAACTAGAAATTAAGACTTTAGAGTTTAGAGCATGGGCAGGCAGAGGTGGTTCGTGTGCCAGTTAACTGAAAAGCATAACTAAAATTAATTGCTGGAAATTAAATTGGCAACACTCATGATAAGACTTAGGAACATGAGAACTATTTTAAGGTAATTTAACCACTCATGGCCATCATGCCAATTAAGACAATAAACATGCTTGAAGCATTAATTAGTGGAACAGAAAACGGAATCATAGTTAATGAAGGTACAGTGAACAAGTCAAGATTTCAATGTTACAACTGTGAACAACTGTGTGAACAACTGTGAACTCATATCAGCACTTTAGAAAAGCATCACAACATGGGACAGAATAGCTGGTACAGACTAAATAAACACATAATACAATCACATAATAAAATGCGCATTCAGAAATACCTTGCAATGACAACAGTTAAATTAAGAACCAAAAGCCTCTATTGAAATTTGTGAGAATGAAGCTTAAGTAAGAAAGACTTAAGCAAGACAGTGACGCTCAGACACTTAGCATCATCTTACCATTAGCCTGAAGGGACAACAACAGCAGTAAACTCACCTAGGCAATAGTCCTTCTAACAAGCAATAATAGCCTTCTGACTTCCCAATTGATCAGACAAATTACCACAGCTTCACATCAAGGCAATGACACTGGTAATGGAAAATAAATTGAAGCTGGAACGAGATAAGAGAAAACATGGCAATGTTAATAATGAATACATCAGATATAGGTTAAAATTAGCTAAATGGGAGAAGGCAGTAAGGGATGTGCTAAAACCTAGCTTAATTATGCTCCCTGCAACAGCGTTGCCAACCATTTTCAAGATGCATCGCCGGGTAATTTTTAATGAAAAACTATTTACAAGCCACAAACTTATTTACAAGGTTGCATGCACGTATTACCCCAAATAATTAATTTAACCCTAAAAACAGTCTGATTGTACAGCAAGTGTCAACTGAACATGTGATAATGCAGTCTGACCGCTCTAATGTGACCGCAACTATGCAATCGTAAACTTGTTGTTTACATTTGCGTAGGATATTTTGACGGGAACTCATCGCAGCTGATTTCCAGACAAGCTTCACTGCATCCTGATCCATCCAACGTACTGGAAACCTTACTCTTTTCTAAATAATTGGCCAAAGACTAACAAATATATTAAATATAAGAATTTCAATCTAAATGTGTCGGCAAGATCTTCTGAAGGTGTGAATTTTGTTACTGAAGCGTCGCCAAACATCTTGCAATATTCATCTACTCTGCACAGTGGCCTAATTACAACAGGTCTGTGGAAAAACACTCTGATTTATGATAACCTTTGTAAACAAACAATTACAAATCTCACAGCCTTGTCTGTCAATGTCAAGATACCCTTCAACTGAGATCTATTCATGGTGTTGGAATAATATTTTAGTAATTATGATCTACTGAAATAGAGTAACTCAAGTTTTTTCAAGTCAAGTCTTTTTTAGCCCCTTGTAAAGTGCCCTGGAAGTTTGATCTGAATGAGACGCCACAACAATCTCTTTGTGGAATAGTAATAATAATAATTAGGTAGGTCATTTAGCAAACTACATATAAACTTTTCACCGCGGAGACGAGTGAGTTGCTCTGCACATAGGCAGCAAGCTGTGTCCCTGTGATTCTGTCAAACTTACAACATCAGTGTTCAGCAAGCAACAGAGGTGGGAGGTACTCAAGCTTTCTGCAGTGCTCAAATCTCTCATTTCATGTAGGTAGTTATGGCAATGGCAAGCTATGAACTCACTGACAATAAGATCAAAAATCTATTGGAACAATAAACTCATAAAGAAACCAGTGTCATGCAATGAAGAAGCACATGAACTGGCGATGAAGATGCTCATACTCCAGCAATAAAGATGCACATGTTTTCAGGCATTTGCACATGTGAATGACTTATGGTCTCCTCTCACCAATAACATCACCTCAATATCAAGCAGTCAGAATTGTTGTATGCAGAAATGGCTCAGCTTGAGACTAGAAATTTAGTCATTTGTTTCTCAGAATTTTTCAAAATGGATTAGAAATAACAATTGTGAGTTTGTAGACTGCATATGATATGAAACAATCTATATTATTGCCTGGTAAAATAATTGCTGCTAAAGTGCTAATGTTTGATGGAAAGAACCCAAAAAATACTTGACAGATTAAGAGGAGTGTATTGAGGAAAATTTATCATGGTTATTTACAAATGGATCACCTTTCAAACCTTGGTACACATATGTAAAACCAAATCCTAAGACATTTTTGTTCCTGTCAATTTTTTTAAATTAAAAAAAATGTGAAATTCTTAGAAAGCAACCAAAAAAGGGGGTACTGTAGAAATCTATCTCCTCCTAGGATTTTCAAGCTACAACATCGAGATGCATATCATTCGATGCATAAGGACCATATCTATTGATTCATTGTAGTTTTTTATATTCAAATTTTTGTGGGTGGGGAGTATTTTTCATAATTTTTTTGTAAATTTTTCAATTTCCCCCTCCCTTTTTTCAAGATATTTTTGAAACTATAACAAAATTGAAAAAGAGCAACAACCAATCTCTAGGTCTTTTATTTGCAAATTGAATGGTATGTCTCTCATTTTTGTAGCTTCAAAACTGTAGGAGGAGATAGTTTACCAGTGACAATAAGCGTGAATTAGAGCCCAATAAAGTCCCAGGCACCTCGAAATTGGCATTCAAGGCTGCAAGGTGGCAAGACTTGATGATACTGGAGCTCAATTTCTGTCAAGGATGGTGCGAATGATGGCAGGAGAACCATCCCATGAGACTGCAGCGGGGTTACTGAAGCGGAGTGTGTGACGACTAGCTATTTAAAGTGCATTGCGGTCATTATTCTCCATGTTAAACGTTAATAAATCTGTTGTGAATGCATAAATCGATGTACAGAGATGGTTTTGGTACTGTTGGATAGGTCAGAATGTCAGCTTTAAGATGAGACTAAGCACCGGAAAAGCCAAAACTGTCAATTTTTCACCAGTTGCTCCACTTAAAGGGCTGAAATCATCTGCAGCCAAGGTTGAAACATGACCTGAAAACCCAAGGCAATTAGAAAATAGAATTAAGGCAATATGGCCTGAAACAACCCACGGGCAGGTTTTTTCCAGAGGAAGAAACCTGACATAATTGCACTAGCTGGCAGTTGGCAATTTTGGCCATGATAATTTGGCATCCAACATGATTAGTAATTTTAAAATCTCATGGAGCAAATATGTACCTACTTCTGTTAACAATTGGATAAGAGTAAATAGTAATAGTAGTAAAATTTTTTCTTATTTCTTTCAGGGTCCAGGCCGCCCAGCCACACTAAAAGATATCTGTTGATGCATAATAGCATAAGCATCAAAATATTAAAATATTCATATCCAGATCATAGCCAGAAAATTAAGCTGACAATCTGCAAGGAAAAATAATTGTTTATCTACAACTGCAAACAGTGGCCAAAAGGCATGGACACAGTGGCTAATGGGAGATTTTTCAGAAGCTAGTTTATTTTTAATTCTCTGATCTAGCTCAACATTTTATGCAATACCTATATGATACTGCTGGTATCAATGACACTTTAATGTTCTATTCATTGAACTCAAAAGGATGAATCTGAAAATGTCTCTGCTTTCCCATAATGGGCATGTACTGTACCGTAAAATGGGGTAGGTAACTTAGACCGGCGGGGTAACTTAGACCACTTTTCGTTTTTTTAACAAAAACCCCCACAACTCAAAAACTATTTGACATAGAAAAATTTTGTCAATGGGCATTAAAGGCCTAATATTTACCCCAAGAGCTGGGGTAACAAAGACCATCACTTTTTTTGAAGTTACATAAAGACTATGAGAGGCAGGAGCCAGCAATTTATGGTGAGTGAAGCTAGAGTAGTATAGACCTGTATTTTGCATGTTTCAATTCAAGTTTAATTTAGCTAGTAAAAAAATGGCATCATTTATAAAAAAAAAGTGGTCTAAATTACCCCATTTTACGGTATCTAGTTTCTGATGGGTCCAGAACTTACCTACTTATTGCAGGGGTAATTTGGGATGCTTTTTTTTTCTTCTGGCACCTTTCAAATAGCATATGGAATTTTTTTGAGACGTCTTATGATAGCACTGGCAAAGACTTTTAAAATGAACCCAAACTTGTTTATGAAATCTTTGATTGTAAGAAGTTATCAACAAAAAATACAGTAAGAGTATTTTGAAGAATATTTAAATTCAACAAACTAAGCATCATTTTACTTCTGGCTACAGGTAGTTTGAAAAAAATGCTTCATTAGAGTAACAATTTGGCTGGAAGAAGACTGACGGAATAGCTAGAGGTTTGGCTGAATGGGAATAAAGTTAATAAATTTAAATTTTTATTACTGAAGTATTACAATTACCTACAGTATTTAGGAAACTGCTTACTTATGTGAGAAAGACCCATATCTGAATATAATTTGTACTAATGGACAACTGGAAAAACTGTTCCAACCAGTTGCTCTTTATTTCTTGAGTGTTAAGTTCAAAAAAGGTAATATGAACACAATTTCTAGTTAGAGAGTACGTAGTGAGTGTTAAGCATTGATTGAATGCCACTGAAGGACATCTTAGTTACCTGCTACTTGTGGTTGAAGGTCAAATTGACAAAGCAGGGAATAATGTGTCATGGTGTGGTCTCACTTCAGCTCCCAGTAGGAAGAAAAAGATACCTATTTATTTATAGTAATCACTACCTATCTGAGACTGACTGATGTTCTTTTGAATAAGGGGATATATATATATATATATTAATTTTAGACATGAAATTTAGTACAATAAAGATGTTAAATTGAATTTTTTTTTTCAGATGAGGCACTTATTGTTCAAAATTCAAGTTGCCTAGATCCTGTTGGCTTCTCCAATGTGCGAGTGAATCACGATGATGCCAAGAACTGTTCAGCAGCCAAACTTCCTGCCACTGCATCTTCAAACTTATCTCAGACACCTCAGAATGAACTGGCCAATATTGAACTTGGCAGCAAATCGCTGTACTCTTCACATTCTGCCATTCTCCACAGAAGTCCAAAGCTGCATTCTGCAACAGCACCTCATCAGCTTGATGATGAATCCAATTCAGTTCATCATCAACAATTGGCTTCTCTGGCTGCTAATCAAGTCAACTCAGTGGCTATTAATTTGCATGTTGATGGTATCCATGAACACAGTGCTAGGCTTCAAGAACCTGACACTCTTGCATCAGATGATGCATTTAATGCCCCTAATGCTCTTGTTCAGTATGTTGATGAGTCCAGCAGCCAGTCAGACAACCTCATCCCTTATGAGTCAACAATGCAAGATGATGGTACTGACCTGGGATCATTTAGTGTGTCTCATCCTGCTGTATATTCAGTTTCTTCTGAATCTAATTCCAATCAAATGGTCAGCTATCAAGATGAAGGCCAAGTTGAGAACTCAGTTGGTGATCTGTCGCAGTATCGCAACAGCTTGACACAAAGCACAAGTCCAGGTCTGGTTCATTATGCTGATGGACAAGAAGGGCTGACAATATCAGCTGCTGGTGATCAGCTTCTCTTGCCAGAAACCAGTCTGGTAAATTTTGTTGAGCTTGGTGAGGGTCTCAACATTGATCCCAATTCTCTGGCCACAAATAGCATCATGATGAGATCAGAATACATAAATGAAACTGCTGATGGAAGAGCAATATCAGTGGTGACTAATGATGAAGGATCTTCAGGGCTCACCTTACTTGATGCCAGAGAAAGAGATGGAACCGAAGAAAGTGCAGAAGCTTACATAACTGCAGATTCAGATGTCAACAATGGATCAGCTACTCAATATCTACACATAGGCACTGTGGGAAACCAGGCTATATCTGTTCCATTGAGCCTTCTCAACTCCCAGAGTGGTCTAGCATTGCTGCAGCAGTTGGGTGTTGTTCGGATGGACAATGAACATAACACAATTTTTTTACCTCAAGCTGCAGCTGAAAGTTCACAAGCTGTGCCCATGACAAGCAGTGTACCCATCAGTTCTGTAACTCTCCAATTTTCTGAATATTCCCAACAATCTCAGACATCAACTGTTGATACTGCAACAGCCACGTACCAAAGTACCAAGACATCTACTGTTGATACCGGGTACCAAAGTACCAATGTTCGGCAAGTGAGCAGCAGTGCGGCGTCCTCTAACAAGTCAGGGCGCCATCGTGTCCTGGGTTCTGGTCCCTTGGCCATAAGTGCCCAGGGCATCATACAGCAAGTTGGAGGCCGGAGAGTCACTGTATTACCTCGACCAGAAGATCTGCAGAGGTTGAAGGACCAGAAAGCTTTAGTTCTTGATGTGCCCGACAAAAGAGCTTTTGGGTTACATAGACGGAAAGGGCCTGTTCCAATCAGGCCTCATCAGAGGTAGGTCTTTTAAATTTTAAATATCAATTATTAATTAATTAGCTATTCAGCTCATTTTATATTTCAGCTATTTATATTGTAATCAATGGCATATTTACCAGTTAAGTATTACATTTCAAATTCATTCCTAGTGCAATCATTTCTAATTTAAATCATAGCTATATGCCCATCTTCCTGACTTGACTATTTATGATCTCATGTATGCACCTAAAGATTGGATGGTAAAAGAAATGGATTAAGGAGCATATATACAACACCTGTACAGTATATATAAGTAGTATGGTTTGTAGGTAGTACTGTACTCGTATTGCTAATAATTGTATGGGTTAGGCTTTTTATACACAATACCTGTACAGGTAGGGTTTGTAGTTCTGTAGATAATACTTGTAATGCCAATATTTATGTGTGTTTCAGATACAGTCGGCCCAGAGGTGGTCGCAGGAACTTCAGCTATGCAGCGGCCGACGATGGGGATGAGGATTACAGAAGCCCCTCTCAGATCCCTGCCCTTAGAGGGGGTGTGAGGAAGAGAGGGAGGAGGGGCCGTAGGGGACGGAGAGGAGGGAGCAGGGGAGGGGCGTGTGGGGTGGTCGTTGTTAACTCTTCAGGAAGACGTCCTGGACGACCAAGGAAGGTGGGTCTTGAGTATAGGAAAGAATATTAAAGAAATAATAATTATATTTTAATGACGTGTTTATTGTAAAATAATTGTAGAGAGGTAAAAAATGTTAGTATTTACTAACTAAATGAATACTTATATAGGTACATGATGAGATGTTTACATACATGACATTAGTTTACATAGTGAAGTGTGTGCGTGTTGTGCTACTGAACGTGCTGTACATTGTACGTTGTGCTGCAGGCTGTAACACTGAACATCATGTGCGTGTTGTGCTACTGAATGTGCTGTACATTGTACGTTGTGCTGCTACGTTGTGCTGCAGGCTGTAACACTGAACATCGTGTGCGTGTTGTGCTACTGAATGTGCTGTACATTGTACGTTGTGCTGCAGGCTGTAACACTGCTGGAGGGCCCTCTGGGTGCCCGTATGATCCACACGGGGCCTCAGGAGGCGCCTTCGCTGCAGGGAGAGTCGCCTGACGTCTTGACCAGCGAGGGTAAATGTTATGGTCCATCATCTTATGCTGAGCCTCATGTTTAGTTTAACATCTTTACTTTTGAGATAATGTTATTGAGAATGTCATAACGGATGATAATGTTGAATTCAAAGAATAATTAAGTAAATATTGGATTAAAATGTTGAAATTGAAGCATGTTCATTGAATATCAATCAACCACAAATGACATTGATTGGTCTGCTTGAGCTGTGTTGCCAGAACAAGTCAACTTCTTCTGTAGTTACTGTGTGATATTTCGTTTATATTTCTGTAATGAGACCAGCATTCAATTGTATTGCCTTATTTGGAGAGATTTAAATTCCCATCAAACATGCATGATAATTCATTTATAACAATTAATAGTTAGACAGTTGTTATTGAAAATGAAGTAAACTAATGTATTGAAGGCTCTTGTGTGCAGGGCTTGAAAATTGAAGAGATTGAAATCCCCGTCAAACATTATGCATACCGGTAATTCATTTATAAGACTTAATAGGTATTACAGTTGTTATTGAAAATGAAGTAAACTAATGTAAATGTAAACAGGAGTTGAAGACCTGCCCATGGCCGACGCCCTGCAGCTTCTCGATGACCCTGCTGACGCTAACAAACGACGACTTCCTCCCAGGAAACGCGGCAACAAGTAAGCTCCTTTGTAAGGTATGCTCTCTTCTCATTTTAATTATCAACAAGAACAGCGACAATACCTATGATATTCAATTTCCTTAGCTCTCATAAGTAAATACCTAATGCTTTTACCAATATATCGATTATCTGGCAACAGTTAACTAGTACATAGAAAGTCCGTTGTGTTATCATGATTAGGTGGCCGTGCGTGCAACTGCTTGATTTAATGTGTCACGTTTAAATCCTATCTCTTATTTTGCTTGAAAAAGACTTGAGACGCAGCAGTCGCTGCTGGCGATTTTCTTGTAAAAAATAAGTTCCTACATTATGTCATAATTATATTATGCCATGACTATATTGTGCTATAATTATATTATGTCATTAATATATTATGAATAATCATATTATGCCATAATTATATTATATTCTTATTATATTATTCCATTTTCATATTAGGCCATAATTATATTATGCAATTATTATGGTATACCATTAATATATTATCCCATAGGTATCCTAACAATAATGTTGCAATTCTCAGGTACAGCAAAATGATCGAGGCTCTGATCCTGCCGGACGATGAGATCCCCAGCGAATCCTCAGAGGACGATCCTGACTTCCCTGGCGCAGCGCGGGACGTCGTCAGGCTCACCCGTACCGGCAAGAGGGGTGAGTCCTGTAGGATGTGTGTCATACCTCATGCCTGTGTCATACCTCAGGATGCCTGTGTCATACCTTAGGATGCCTGTGTCATACCTTAGGATGCCTGTGTCATACCTTATGTGTACTGTGTCCTGTGTAGTGTGTACTGTGTCCTGTGTAGTGTGTACTGTGTCCTGTGTAGTGTGTACTGTGTCCTGTGTAGTGTGTACTGTGTAGTGTGTTGTTGTTGTTGTTGTGGTTCCCGGTCTCATTTTTACAAGAGACCCCCCTCGCGCAAGTACGACACCACCGACAGGGGGTCGCTCCAGAGCTGTAGGGCCGAGGTTATGTGGTGGTGTTGTCTGAGGTCCTGCCAGAGCGGACATTCCAGGAGAATGTGAGTGATTAAGTGGGGAGCTCTCTAGCAGGATGGGCATGTGTCTGTGTCTGCTTGGCCGATTCTGTTTGCGTATGTTTGTATTGAAGGGTGGTGGCCGCAGCGCAGCCTGGCTAGGTGTACTCTCTCCAGTCTAGAGAGCTGGCGGGTTTCTGTGCTGCTTATGTCAGGTGGTGGGTGCCCAAGGACTTTGTTGTTGCCGGCCAGCTCCAGCGTTCTAAGTGTCATAGTTGTGTGTAAGTTTTTTTTTGTGCTGGTGTTGCCTTGGGGTGGGGGTATTGTGTCTAGTATGTTGGTGTAATATCTGTGTGGGGTTTGCACTATTTGTCTGTGTGTAGGTGGGTGGTCGCGTAGGTAGTGGCATGGGTGTTGTGTGTTGTTTATGGCTGCGGCTATGAATTGTGTTCGTGTCGAGGTGTGCTTTTATGGGATGTGTAGTGTGTTGTGCTGTGTAGTATTGCCTCATACAGGTGCATTCATATTCACACAGATTGTCATGGTTCAATTGCTGGACATGAACTCTTCAGTAGTAAACTCATTGTTCATGTGAAAGTGATAACACAGATTATTAAGTAATTTATAGACAATATTTATATATTTGTAATTATGAGTGACCTGCAGTGAGATAACACTTGATATTTAATGAGGAATGATTAATTTGGTTGATGATGCTCAGGAGCCAGCAGTGATAGTGAAGTGGGCTCCTGGATTGAGGATGTTGTATAGTATGATTTATTTATTAGTGACTGAAAGCTTCGTGGCATATGGAACACAATAGTATCTAATTAACATTTGCTGGAACAGAATAAACAGAAACAACACTATCATTAAACATCACTAATGTTTTCTTTAACTGGTCCAGTAGTTGCAGGAAGACAAGTTCATAGCTTCAGCTAATATGTGGCCAGTAGTTGCATGAAGGCAAGTAGGTACGTAGCTTCAGTTAATATATGTGGCCAGCGGTTAATCTGTAATGTTTTAAATAGATAACTCGAGTTAATACATCACGTTTTTAATAAACAGCTAGAGTTGATACATAATGTTTTCAATAGACAGCTTGAGTTGATACATAATGTTTTCAATAGACAGCTTGAGTTGATACATAATGTTTTCAATAGACAGCTTGAGTTAGAACGTAATGTTTTCAATAGACAGCTTGAGTTAATACGTAATGTTTTTAATAACATAACATAGTGATGTCAGCGCTGATGAGTAGGCCTGAACTCGTGAACTTTTCGTGCCTTGTTCACAGAAGATCTAAAATCGTGTCATTTGACGCGGATCTTTTCAGGACTGATGATAGTTTGAAATAGCTATACTAGACTTCCACCGGGTTCGATATGGTGTTAGGCATTTCAAGTCTGAACATATAGGCAGCTTGAGTTAATCCGTTATGTTATGTCCAGGTTGACGCGGTCTCTTCAGACCAGCAGAGCCGCAGGTTCATGGCTGCCTACTCAGGACCTCGTCACAAGATTTCCTTATTCACGGGCCCGCCCAGCGACCCTAAAGTGGTTGTTAGCTGCAGCTTCGTGCCGCCCTCTTCATATACGCAAAGCTTTTCACTTCATCAGAGTACAATTAGTGACCCCAACTCGGGTCCAAATTCTCAGAACAATGAAGTGAACGCGTGTAGTGGAGACTCATTCGTGCATCACGACGTGGCTGCAAGAATGTCTTCTAATTATTTGGACAATGTATGTGACAACAGCCTTTATTCATACGGCGAAGTTCTGCGCTCCTCCACAGCTAGAGAAAGTTTTCTTAGTGAATCTTTGGAGGAGGAAACGAACTCGAAAGAAATAACGCTCTCTGCTAACGGGTTCGGGGGCTTTACAGTTTTAGACTCCGGTCCTGACTCCTGCTCGTACGTTGACGACCAAGGCAATGCTTACATGAGCTACGAGCGGACAGAAGAAGAGTACGAGCAGAAAGAGTACGCTAAAGAGGCCACGGGTATCACGTTGTCGACCAGCGTACATCTTGTGTCTGAGAACGAGGGTGGCGATGACCATGAGGGTAGGGATGCCTACCACATCATCGTCGACAGGATGGATGACAACACTCTCGTCAGTCACGTCAGCAGTGACGCTAAGCCAGTCTCTGATGACAGCTTCATTTCTTCCAGTGAACTTCAGCACAAAGAACTGCAGCTTTCTTTTGGCATTACTGACTCAGATGACAATTCTGCAAACTCAGGTCGGATCACAGAAATAGGAAGCAATAAAAATCAACGTAGCCATTCATCGTCAGATGCTTTGCTACTTCGCAACGACAGCGAAGCTCCTTTGAACGTTGCAGTTTATTCCCAGCCAAACTTTGGTCACCACACCAATTCAATGAAGAACTCATCGCCTGAAATTCTCAACTTCTCGAGTTCACAGTTTGATGTTGAGTCGAGCATCAGCGTTTGCGATGCTACTGAAGAAATGGACTTCTCCAGTCCACACGACAAGCTTAGCGTCGGTCGTGATGACATGAACGATGCATGCCATGAGGACATGAGTGGTGCATGCCATGATGACATCAGTGATGCATGCCATGAGGGCATGAGTGATGCATGTCATGAGGATGCAGTGATGCCCAGCATCAAGTGTGAGCCGCTCCTCGATGCTCTGCCGTCCTGTGATGCTCACCAGCGCCGTCTGCCGCAGTTGAACATCAGCGACGACCTCACGGTGAGGCGTGCAGCGATGACGGTGTCTTGCTGCTAGTATCATCAGTATGACGTATCTTGCTGCTATTCTTATCACCACCACAACCACTACCATCATCATCACTATGCAGTGTCTTGCTGCTGTCACTACCACCATCATCATCATTATGCACTGTCTTACTGCTGTCACTACCATCATCATCATCATTATGCAGTGTCTTGCTGCTGTCCTTATCACCATCATCATCACTATGCAGTGTCTTGCTGCTGTCACTACCATCATCACTATGCAGTATCCTGCTGTAGTATTCTTATTCATAATTAATCTTATGCCAGGTTAGTTGCACTAATCCTCTCATCTCCAAAGGGGGAAAGCTGCGTTGGCTGTTTGTTCCCTTTATTGTCACGAACTTAATTGTTTATATATATATATATCAACTCAATTAGCCATCAAAACTTGCTCATATTCTGAGATATGAAGTAGCGTCCTGCAATTTTAGTTCCGGGTGTGTAAAAATCTGAGGACAAAGAAAGCTTTAAGCTAATATCCGACACATAATTAGATGTATATATATATTACTATGAGTCACTAATTGATGTTTGCCGTATTATACTTAATATCAGACACATAATTGGTTGTATAGATATTTTCTTGGAGTCATTAATTAATGTCTGCCGTATTATTTATATAATATCCGACACATAATTATATGTAAAGATATATACTTGGAGTCACTATTTGATGTCTGCTGTATTATATATATTATATCCGACACAATTAGAGGTATATATGGGGTATATTACTCAGAGTCACTATTTGATGTCTGCCGTGTCCCCCACAGCCGGGAGTGAGCAGGTCGGAGCAGGGCGACTACTGTGGTGAGCACGACGCTAGAGTCCCAGGACCTGGCGACCCCTACAGCAGAGCTGACATCTTCCTCGACCACAGCGCTGCCTTCTTGTCTGGTGCGCTAGACTTGTTATATAAATTATTGATATTAATGCCTTCTTACTCCTCTTATATTATAAATTATCAATATTAATGATAAAATAAATTATTGATATTAATGTATTGTTGCTTGACTTATATTATAAATTATTGATATTAATGCATTCTTACTCATCTTATAATATCAATTATCGATATTATTGTCTTGTTGCTCGATTTATTGTATAAATTATTGATATTAATGCCTTGTTGCTTGACTTATGATATAAATTATTGATATTAATGCTGAACAGCTTTTATTTTTAACCTGGTGCGGGGGTCTAACTTGCCTGGAAGTTTACATCCTTAAAATTCTCTCTTAGGAATCTGTTACCTATATTGTATATTCTAGTAAATTTCTGGTGTGTTGGAAGTTTGAAAAAGTTTATAAATGTACGGGAGCTCGTTGATCAGCAGTATTTATCATGCCGTATTGTTGCCGAGAATATTTCTGTCCTATGAAGTCAAGTTTTTATCGTGTATTGCTTTTGCAAAGTATGTAATGTAAGTTTCTCAAGCAGAGGTTCTGCATACAAAGTTATCGTGGATTCTTTCTTTAAATGTTTTATATGTGAATGGAAAGTATGTTTCGTAAGTTTTTCTGGAAGAAGATTGATATATAAAGTTATCTCTTAGTTTCACGTGGAAGATAAAAGTTTTCATATAATATTTGTTAAGTTTTTCAAGCAGAAGTTTGGCATACAATGTTATCGCTTAGTTTCATGTGGAAAATAAAAGTTTTCACATAATATTTGTTAAACTTGTTAACTATTGCCGAGCGCAGCGTTCGAGGCGTGAATTTGATCTAAACAATCCTATCTTTCCAGAAGAGGCCTGCCAAGAAGAAGCGTCTGTTATCGTCATTAAAGGTAATTTATTTACATCTTTCTCCTTCATTTGATCACCTGCCATAAACCATCACTTTTAGAGCTGGTCTGCCGTAGCATGTACCAGTATATCACAAAACTTTCACCAACTTTTATTTCTTCAGTATAATTACTACGTTTTTGGCTGTAGATTTTTTAAATAGCTTCATAACTTGTAGCCTGTTTCGTATTTGTCATTCTGGGTAAATGCAGATTACCTCATTTTAATAATTATCTTATTATCTTATCTTACATCTTAAACTGAACTGAAGGCACCTTGTAATTACATAACACGAACTGTATTTTTAAGTAGATGAAACTAAAGGCATGTTCAAAGCAATATATTTTTAATCTTGTTCTTGAAGCATCACTTGCAGAGGAGCTGTCTGAAGCTGAAGGCATGTTTCAATATACTTGTATACTTATATACTTAGTGTATACTTAACCTTCACCCTGTTTTCAGAGGAGCTGTCTGAAGCTGAAGGCTACATGTGCGAAGAGTGCGGCGACACGCTGCCCTCCAAGCAAGACTTCGTCCAACACTCGCGCTCGAGTCACGACTTACGGGCTCACGAGTGCGACCTGTGCGACCGAGCCTTCACCTCGAAGCTGTCCCTTGAGAACCATCGTGCTGGACACGCCCCACGGACCTCGTATCAGTGCTCCAACTGCCAGCTAAATTTTAATAATATTACGAGTCTGCAAAGTCATTCGTGCCGCCGCTCTCATGACTGCGTGTGCCAGTTCTGTGGGAAGCGACTTGGTAGTGCAGCGTTGCTGCACAAACATATGGCGCAACACGACGAGGGACTGGCTTATAAGTGTGAAGTTTGCTGCAAGTTCTTTGAGTGTAAAAGTGATCTCGATTTGCACGCTAAAACTCATCAGAACGAAAGACCTCACATCTGTGATATTTGTAATATTGGCTTCTTCTCTGCCGGTGGTCTGAACCGCCACCGAAAAGTTCACAAAAGAAACCAAGGAGTTGACAGCTCAGAAGATCTGCGCTGTGCTCACTGCCAGGCTAACTTCACCTACGCGGAGAGCCTGAAAAAGCACATGAGTTCCGTGCACAACATCGGCAATGCAGACGTGAAGCCAACAAGCCTGCCCTTCTCCGAGGACCGCGTGGTTGAGGAGCTACAAGAGCAACTCAATGAAGGATACGCGCCCAAAAATTCCGAACTTTACGACGTTCCCGGGGCCTCTGAGACGCTGGAAAGCAAATTCCCTGTGGACCCGTTCAGATGTGGCATATGCGAGGAGTCCTTCACTGACGTTGACATGATGTGCGACCATTTCTCGAACTGCCACACCGGCGAGCAGCCGCTGTACTGCGAGACTTGCTGTGTCGGCTGCTCCAACGAGCGTCAGATGGAGCGACATAAAGGCGTGCATATATCCGAGGAACAAAATACCGTCATTCCGAAGCAGTCTGAAGACCTCCCACATCTCTGTTTGGTGTGCGGCAAGGGCTTTAAAACTGTCCAGGAGCTTACCAAACACAATAGAGTTCATAATGTGGCCAAGCATTTCAAGTGCACTATTTGCTCAGCATCGTTTCCCATAAAATCTGCGCTCGATAAGCACCTGCTGGTTCATACTGGGGAAAGGCCTTTCAAGTGCGACGTTTGCCTGAAGAGTTTCCGTCAGTCGGCGGCACTAGTACGACATAAGCTATGGACTCATCGACTCAAGAACCAAAATAAATGCGAGATTTGCGGCAAGACTTTCTTCACCACAGCGCTCTTGATTTATCATCTGGACGTCCATGGCGACCAAGGAAGGAGCGTCAAGCGGAAGCTGGAAGCATCTATGGACATTGAGGAAGAAGGCGATCAGGACAGCGATGCTAAACCAAAAAGCGATGATGAAGATGGACTTGTCAAACCTGAAGTTAATGTCAATAATAAATGTGAGTATTGTTCTAAGACGTTCCCATCTTACGTGGCTTTACTCACTCATAAATTAACTCACAAACTGTCAGCGTCGTACAAGTGCGACCAGTGTCACCGGACGTTTAGGGAGAAGCGGTACCTGCAGAAGCACAAGCTCACACATCGCGGAGTGCGCAGCTGGAAGTGCGATATTTGCAAGAAGGGCTTCGCTGCAAAGCTCACCCTCATACGGCACTCTCAGGTGCACATACGGGAGGCACTCAGACCTGAGGTGGACACCCACCAGCAGCCTTTGGGTGATGACAACCAAGAGTCTCAAGGCGGTGTTCCGTGCACTCTGCCCTCAGTGCTCAGGTGCAATGAATGCAACGTTAATTTCTCGCATAAAAGCCATTACGTTCGACACAAACTCTTGCATTCTGGAACTCCTCTGCTGAAGTGCGGCTTGTGCGATAAGATGTTTGTCCACAAGAGCGACATTATCCGCCATAAAGTGATGCACTCGTTCATGTTCACATGCGATGTCTGCAACAGGAACTTCCACAAAAGGTCCTTGTACATCATGCACAAGCGCAAGCACACGGAAGGCAAGCCCTTCCAGTGCGAAGTGTGCAACAAAAGCTTCTCGAGCAGCAGCAACTTCAACGCCCACAAGAGAATACACAGCGGCGACAAACCCTACAAGTGCGATCGTTGTGACTATAAATGCTCCCAAAGCGGCCGACTTATGAAGCATAAACGAATGCACTCCGGAGTGAAGCCTTACCTTTGTCAGACCTGCGGGAAATTTTTCGCAAACGCAGAATCTCTTAAAGTCCACCAGCGGCTGCACTCAGGGGACCGTCCTTTCAAATGCCACATTTGTGGCAAAGGCTTCATAAATAATGGAAGTTTGAACCAACACATTAAAGATCATGTCAAGCAGGAAACTTTCAAGTGTGACGTTTGTCCTCATAAATTTCGCCGAGAAAGCCATTTAATCCGACATAAGCAGTACCACATTCAAGTTGAGGCTTCAAATTCCGACCATCCTGGTCACATGTGCGAAATTTGCGGACGTGTTTTCGACAAGAAAAAGTACCTGTACACTCACGGCAACGTACATAGCCGGCAGAAAAACTACTCTTGTAAGATGTGCAACAAGCAGCTGGCGTCACGTCTGGCCCTGAAGAACCATGAACACATCCACAGCGGCCTGAAGCCTTACCAATGCTCCGAGTGCGCTAAGGTCTTCCGAAGCAGCAGTAATCTTAATCGTCATCACAAGATGCATGACGGTCGCGAGTCTCTTCGTTGCGACGAGTGCCAAGAATCTTTTGTTTGCAAGGAAGATTTAACGGAGCACAGCCACGTGCACGTCATGATGGTTGATGATGTCGACGACACCGCGGACTCGGGAGCCTCCAACGACAATCCGCCTCATCTTTACGTTTTCGAGTCCATGTCTGAAGACTTGGATTCCTCGAGACAGATCCTGGTGGGCAGGGGGCAGCAGCAGATATTCGTGGAAGGCAACCAGTCCCTTCTAGTCTTCCCCGAGGGCCCAGAAGCTCAGTTTTCCGAGTTGCCTCAAGTTCAAAAAACCGAACCTAATGTAAACACAATGAACAAACGCCCACAAAATTCCTATTTAGCGTCGAATTCTTCTCAAATTTCATCGCGTCAGCTTGATTCTCACACGGTCCACTCCATCCAAATGGAGGATCAGCAACTTACTGCCGCGGATCAGCCAAGATCTCAAATGTCTTCTCTAAACCAGCCCCAGATTTCCGTGTCCCACATCTCGGCCCCACACTCCTCAATACAACAAATATCGGGCCCCCGCATTATTGGTCCTACGCTAACTGTGTCATCTGACCCACTAGTGCACTCTAATCAACTGTCAAACACACACTTGCTACATTCCAACCAACTGACCAGCATTGAATTCGAATCCGAAGACATGGAGGCCGACAGCAGCACAGTGGTTCATGAGATGGACCATCCGTCGGACGGGGCCTTTCAGCCCATGGAAATTGTCGAGCCAGATATTGTCGTGGATAGTCTTAACTCTAACGACCCTCAGACTCAACAAAAAATGATGAGCTTCATGACGTCACAAGTTCATTCAATGACGAACCCTAACGCGAGAATGGACCAAGAGGGCGGCATGCTTCAGGATTCTCTTACCGTGGATACGTTGGCAGAGGAGGCCAATGCGGCTTCTCCTGCCGTTGTTAAGAATTACAACTGTCAGGTATGTGATAAAACTTTTGCTAAGAAGCAATATCTTACGAAGCACATGTACCGGCACCGAGATGTGAAACCGCACGAGTGCGATGTCTGTGGTAAAAGGTTTGCTCAGAAGTTTGAAGTTGTTGTGCACAAGATCAAGCACACCGGGGAGAAACCCTTCTCATGCGACATCTGCGCTAAGCAATTCCGCAGTAAAGTTAACCTCAACAACCATAAGATGCGCCACAGCGGCGAGTTTCCTTTCTTATGTTCAGTTTGTCGTCGGGGCTTTTCAACTCAGCTGCAGCTGGAGCGCCACGTCACTCTGCACACTGGCATGCTTCCCTTCAACTGCGACCACTGCAACAAGGGATACAACATTAAAATGAACCTACGGAAGCACATATTAAAAGTACATCGGCACAGCAGTCGCGTTAGAGATCGCGACCGCGACTATTCCATGGATGCTGATCATTTAGTTGAAGAGCTTGAGGACGTCGAAGACTCGACCAACCAGCAACTTGGTCACGATCTCAAGGTGACCATCGTGGAAGGCGATCGCGATTACAAGGGCCAAATTAGCATCAAAAGTGACCAAGATCTCATGGAGGAATTTGATTCCTCGACGGACATCACACTTTTCCCCAAGCCTGGTGACCACGAGATGTCGTTCGCTAATGACATGACGCTCGCCATCAAAGCTCCCGGCGGCGACGACCGTACCATCTTGTACCAAGAAGCTGCGGAGGGTTCAAGACCAAGACCCAAGCATGACAACCAGCGGGGACTTCCCAGCACCATTTTTACGACAACTACTCGCCCATCATCGCAAATTTTGCATATTAAAACGGACGACTTGTCGGTGCAGCCAGTGTACCATTTGCAGCCAATCGAATCATCTTCGAATGATGAGATGTTCGCATCTTACGTGCCGACGCTCGCTGATAGCGACGGTGGCGGCAGCTCAGTTCCCATCATCGTGCTACAGTCTTCCAATAAAACCGCCCCTGGCCACGTGTTGGAAACGGAACAACCTGAACAAAAACAAGTTCCACTACAGCGCTTCTGCCAAGTGTCCGAGTACATTCAAGCGATCCAGAGCGGTACGCACACTGACCATTTCATTTCCCCCGACTCTGAGCAAAAGATTATCCAAGTTTTACCGCCGCAGTCCAAGCTTCAATCTAATGACAGGTTCACGTTACAACCAAACAAAAGCAACCGCATCTTGTCTCTCGGCGGAGAAGCCAGGCTCGCAACCATCGATGCAGAAGGCAATTTAATTCCTTTATTCCCTGCGTCGAACATGAAGTCCACCGCAGCTCCGGGCCAGCGACTCTACTCTTTAGCGGACGCCGGGACGAAGTTTGTGACGATGGCAGGGACGAGGCAGGAGCTCGACGACGACTTCCCCTCACGTCACTACCAACACAGTCACGAAGAGGGGGGCATTCATGTGGCAACGGACGGTGAGGCTTTGATGAACGTTGATAACGTTTGTGAGGAGAACTACGAGTAAAGGAATAAAGTGGAGGATACTGCGAGTAGTTGAATAAAGTGAAGGAAACTGCGAGTAGTTGAATAATGTGAAGGAAACTGCGAGTGGTTAAATAATGTGAAGAAAACTACGAGTAGTTCATTAAATAAAGGAATCAAGCAACGCCTCTAAGCACCAAGTGGCGTCAGTGCCATACTCTCACTACACGACAGTTGCACGACAGACTACGTGTGCCACTACACGACAGTGGCTCGACTGTTGTTGTTGTAATTGCCCATCCTGGTAGTGGCGAGTAGGGTGATAGGTCAGTTTTTCCAGGCACTTAATGCCACTGGTAGTTCTACGACCATCACTGGCTCGCTGATTGTCGTAGACTGTTACCATCAGTTAATGATGGGTCTACATCAGCTGCTACAAATGATGCCATATGTAATGACATTTAATTGAATGACATTTAAATTCAATAGTCATTATCAACGATTGATTGGCTGCTAGTTTGGTGTAGAAATTGTGAATTTTCTGTACCGCCGTCACATTTGTTCTATCAGCCTTTGTTATTTGCTTTGCCGGCTCTACAATAATCATGTACAGCCATCGTAATTCTTTTGTAATGCTGTACAGTAAACAAGTACAGCCATTTTAATCATCTTGCACAGCCGTTCAAAAATCAAGTGCTCACTGTACAGTCACTGTAATTCTCTTGTGTTACCGTTGTGTTGTCTGAATTAATACAGGATCTGTTTTTGTAGATTTTGTATGCCATTTGTTGTTGCTAATGCTACAGGCTGAGTACTACGGAGCTCGGGTAAAAGTATTTCTAATGAATTTATTTACTTAATATTATATTATATATTAAACTATGCGATGCGATCGAATACATTCAATCATGATAGGAATTTCGTTTCATTATCGTTGTATTATTTCGTTCATCACATACACGATGGCAAACTTAATTGCGTTTACATTTCCTTCATTTTCTAAAAGTATTTTTGTGAGTCTTGGTATGTAAGGAGGTAAATCTTACTTAGTACGGAGGTAAATCTTACTTAGTATAGAGGTAAATCTTACTTAGTATGGAGGTAAATCTTACTTAGTACGGAGGTAAATCTTACTTAGTATGGAGGTAAATCTTACTTAGAATGGAGGGAAATCTTACTTAGTATGGAGGTGTAGTCTTACTTAGTATGGAGGATACGGGGGAGGATAGAGGATACGGGTGAGGATGGAGGAGGATACGGGTGAGGGTAGAGGAGGATACGGGTGAGGGTGGAGGAGGAAGAGGATACGGGTGAGGTGGAGGATACGGGTGAGGGTAGAGGAGGATACGGGTGAAGTGGAGGAGGATACGGGTGAGAGTGGAGGAGGATACGAGTGAGGGTGGAGGAGGATACGGGTGAGGGAAGAGGATACGGGTGAGGGTAGAGGAGGATACGGGTGAGGTGGAGGAGGATACGGGTGAGGTGGAGGATACGGATGAGGATGGAGGATACGGGTGATGGAGGAGGATACGGGGGAGGGAGGAGGATACGGGTGAGGTGGAGGAGGATACGGGTGAGGGTGGAGGAGGATACGGGTGAGGGAGGAGGATACGGGTGAGGGTGGAGGAGGATACGGGTGACGATGGAGGATACGGATGATGGAGGAGGATACGGGGGAGGGAGGAGGATACGGGTGAGGTGGAGGAGGATACGGGTGAGGGTGGAGGAGGATACGGGTGAGGGTGGAGGAGGATACGGGTGAGGGTGGAGGAGGATACGGGTGAGGGTGGAGGAGGATACGGGTGAGGGTGGAGGAGGATACGGGTGAGGGTGGAGGAGGATACGGGTGAGGGTGGAGGAGGATACGGGTGAGGGTGGAGGAGGATACGGGTGAGGGTGGAGGAGGATACGGGTGAGGGTGGAGGAGGATACGGGTGAGGGTGGAGGAGGATACGGGTGAGGGTGGAGGAGGATACGGGTGAGGGTGGAGGAGGATACGGGTGAGGGTGGAGGAGGATACGGGTGAGGGTGGAGGAGGATACGGGTGAGGGTGGAGGAGGATACGGGTGAGGGTGGAGGAGGATACGGGTGAGGGTGGAGGAGGATACGGGTGAGGGTGGAGGAGGATACGGGTGAGGGTGGAGGAGGATACGGGTGAGGGTGGAGGAGGATACGGGTGAGGGTGGAGGAGGATACGGGTGAGGGTGGAGGAGGATACGGGTGAGGGTGGAGGAGGATACGGGTGAGGGTGGAGGAGGATACGGGTGAGGGTGGAGGAGGATACGGGTGAGGGTGGAGGAGGATACGGGTGAGGGTGGAGGAGGATGCCTCAGCGCTACGATTTAATGAGGCTTGGGTAAACCCTTGAATTATATAAGCTTCTTTCATTATATAGAAAAAATCATTGAAAAATGTTATATAAGAATCTTTACAACAATGGTATAGACAAGGCAACTGTTACAATAAATACAAGCAAGAGACTTACTAAAATTAGAACAAGAACTAATAAAATGTGCAGATGAATCCTTGTAACTTTGGATTTGAAATTAAGATGAATTTATATTGTTTTGCTTGCTGCAAAAAATGAAGTAAAATTAAAATAACAGCCTCTGATAAATGAAATAAAATCGGAAACTTTTTCATGTATGAAAATTGATCAAAATAAACTTAAAACTAAGACGAAGTGAAAATGCCGCCCCAGCCCAGCGTGTGCCAGCATCAGGCAACGTCCAGCATCAGGATACATGCTGTACAATGATACATGCAGTACAATGATACATGCTGTACAATGATACATGCAGTACAATGATACATGCAGTACAATGATACATGCAGTACAATGATACATGCAGTACAATGATACATGCAGTACAATGTTACATAGTACAATGCAATACATCGCTATAGGGAGTTAACATGTGTAACTAATGCATTGAAGGCAACAATGATAATAATATTAAGGGCCACGAAGGCACCAGATATGCCGGTGTTCACGTCACAAGACATGGACACTAAAAACCTCAACGACTCACAGTATCTCCAGGTTTGTGTTTGAAGCAATGATGTCATGCCTCTATCAATCATCAATCATTTGCAATGATTATATATTGTTATATTGCCAATCAACAATATTTTCTAACTTTTAAGCATGCTATATTTAAAAATTGAAGCAGTGAAGTCCTGCCTCCGCCAATCATCAATCATTTGCCTATTGTTCAAGAGACATTATCAGCCTTATCATGGTGGTATATATGAATGACTGTTAAAAATAAGTGGCTGAGAAATCAAAATTGAAGCTCAATAAAAAACGCCCAAGATAAAATATCTCTGCAATTAATGCATTAATATCAGCGACTTTAATCAAGTTAAAGATTTTTGTTGACAAATTTTTACAAACCTTTACACAATGCACAATTCTCAGCGTAGTGACTGCATTAATAAATACGGTCATAATACGTAATATCCGTATGATTATCTTCTATTGTTGCTATTTCTTCCTTCGAAATTCATATATTTTAAAAATGGCTCAGGAATATTTGGGTCCAAAAATGTCATATTCGTCTTAATGTGTCATTTTTGTTTAAATTTGCCTCAAAACCTAGCATTAATTCTCAAATCCTAGTCCGTTAACTAATGTGTTTATACAAGCGCTACATTAAACATGTCCATCACAGCACGGCAGTTTCAGCTGCAGCTGGCAACACTTGTTTCGCTCCAGCCAACCGAGCACCACAACTGTTGCCAGCTGACGGATAGCATCTGTCAACCTCCAGGTGCCAGCTAGTCAACTGTAGCTAATTAACTAAAAGAAGCTCCGACGCTTCCAAGAGACTCGGCAATCACGATTGCTTGAGACTAGACAATCAGGATTGCTGTCACGGCACACTGGCGTTACAAGTGTCTCAAGTCGTCACCAAGTGTCTCGTGTCTAGTGTCTACAAGTGTCTCAAGTCGTCACCAAGTGTCTCGTGTGTCTTGTGCCTCGTGTCTACAAGTGTCTTGCTGTCACCAAGTGTCTCGTCTTGAGACCAAAAATCAGCGCAAGCTTCTTCAGTGCACTACTCTTCTCCACGTGAACAAGTGCTGGATAATTCCAGAGTAGTTTTAATTTAGAGAGAGTAGTTTAATAGCAGTTTAATTAATAGTGGTTAATTAAATTAATTAATAGTAGTTTAATTCAGAGTAGTTTTAATTTAGGTAGGAATAGCAATGCAAGCGTGCATGGAACTGTCGATCTTCGTGAGCCAATATAGGCCCATCTACGAAAAAATTTTTGATGGTATAAAATTTCCGTTAAAAAATATAAAAATAATCCATTAAAAGCATAACGCTATATAAATTTACGCTGCAATATTACACCACATGATGCCTGCAATATTACACCCACATGATGCCTGTAATATTACACCCACATGATGCCTGTCATATTACACCCACATGATGCCTGTAATATTACACCCACATGATGCCTGTAATATTACACCACATGATGCCTGCAATATTACACCCACATGATGCCTGTAATATTACACCACATGATGCCCGTAATTTTACACCACATTATGCCCGTAATATTACACCCACATGATGCCTGTAATATTACACCACATGATGCCTGTAATATTACACCCACATGATGCCTGTAATATTACACCACATGATGCCCGTAATTTTACACCACATGATGCCCGTAATATTACACCCACATGATGCCTGTAATATTACACCACATGATGCCTGTAATATTACACCCACATGATGCCTGTAATATTACACCACATGATGCCCGTAATTTTACACCACATTATGCCCGTAATATTACACCCACATGATGCCTGTAATATTACACCACATGATGCCTGTAATAT